>NC_056737.1:912731028-912883528 GCF_019279795.1 Protopterus annectens
AAATGATTATGCTTTCTTGGCTTTTCTAAGGGAGTAGTTTTGCACTCTGATTTGGAAGTTGGGCAATAACTATGTATGCATTTTATTTCCCAATACCTTTTTTAAGGAGGTCATGTTCCGTTTTTGGCATTATGGCATTTTAAGCTAATTCCATGCATGCTGCTGGGGTGGATAGGTTTGAAAGTCTTAGTTTTAGTTGTCATAATACCTTACTGGAGATTTTAACTGTGCGAATATTAAAGTTTAATGAGGTTAAGAATTACACCCATTAGAATAATATTCCCTTTTAGGTCTGTTAAGACTTTCAGATGTAATGAAGTTGGTTTATTTTTGGTAGCAAAGATCATAACATTAGGTTTGGAACTCTTGCTTTGTAGTTTATTACAGTGAAGCCAGTTGCAAAGGTTTGTAAACGGAGACTGCGTGGACTTTTGCGGTGATTTGTGGATTTTGTGAGATTCAATCAGAAGGATATCATCTGCACACACATATGAGTGGAAAAGTAATGAGTGATGTAATTTAGAAAAGGGGAGAATAACAGAGGTCCAAGAACTGAGCCTTGTGGCACTCCAGTGTTAAGGGTCTTTATTTCAAGTAGAATTGTTAGCCTGGATGTGATAGGGGTGGTTAGTCCTGCATTTAGGTTTTAAATAAAGATATAGTGTTTTCATCAAAGTTGAGATTTTGCAGTTTTTGAATTGAGAAGATACGATTTATTGTCTCAAAAGTGCACGTCTTATGATCAGTGGCAGATAGTAGTGCAGTCTGAGTACTAAAGAAGTGTATAAAGCCATTGTTGTTAATCATAAAGCAAAGTCACTAGAGAAAGGAGCTGAGGTTTTGATATCGGTTGTTGATGTGTTTGAGTGTCAGGAATGTTTCTTTTTAGCTGTGTTTCTTTCTTTCCAGAATAGCTTAGCTTTTGCGGTACAACTGTTTTGCCTTGATCTTAGATCCAAGACTTTAGCCCTATTGGTCAGTAGTCTTGTTCTCTTACTGCTGATGAAGGTTTATATTGGGTGGGGTCTTGTTCCTGCATTTTCCTTTTCCTTGACATTTCATTTAATGTTCCGTGTGTTGGGGCATTTTTCTAAGTCTCTTTTTGTTGAGTTTCTTGACTATTCAAGAGGGTATTGAAGGATTTATGAGCATCTTTGATTCACATGTGACTGTAGTCGACACCAGTCTAGAATACTTTAGGTAGTTGTCCAAAAGCAGTTGTTTGTTTTGTGGAAACAGCCTACCTGTGATAATTACCTTGAAGGATCAATTCAAAATAAGTGGATAGTGATCTTTGAAGACTCGGGATGAATACGTATTTGGACATATTCTTATTTTATGTTAGTAATTATAAGGTCAATTGTTGTACTGTTCCCAGTTGTTGTGTTTGGCCTTTTTTTATTTTTTTTAAATAGTTTTGTCTCATCATGCTTATTGGCATGGAGATTAAAATCACCTAGGATGACATTAATTCCATTTTGTATAATGCTGACGGAAGAGTGAGCTGGAGTAAATACTGCACCTAATGAAGAGATTTAGCTTGTTCTGTAAAGTTATGTGACTTCGAATCCATTTGGGTTTTTGTCATTTGAGAGAAAGGTCTTGTTTAGTTAGAAACATAGCAACTTCCTCACATCTAATTTCAGCTGTACTTTGTAAGATGCTGTAATTTTCTCTACTGAATGATGAGGGATGGAAGTTGACTTGACTTCGGCCAAAGTTTCAGTTAGTGCGTTAATGTGAGGCTTATGAGAAAGGATCCATTCTTCCAATAGAGTCCATTTGTTGTTGTTGCTACAAGAATTGAGCCTTTATGTTTTCAGGGTGTGTTAATGTTTGCTGTTTGTGGATGGAAAATAGGATTGTACTAGCTAGTTAGAGAGCCAGGATTGAGCTGAAAGTTTCCTGCTAGTCTAAGCTTCTGTGTCAGGTAGAATAGTTTGTCTAAGAATCTGTCCATTTTCCCAAAGGTGATTTTTTTTTTTTTAATTGAGGCGATAGAGTTGCCAAATGTGTTGTTTTTTTGTCAGATAAGTTAAATTTTTATAGATTATTTGTATACCTGGTATATAACTACTTGTTGTTGCGTTTTTGTAAGTAAAGTTGTTTAGTTTATGTGTTTAGTATTGTTGGTACGGTAGGTAAGAACAGAAGGAAGAATTAATACATTTGAGAGGGTTGTGGTCAATTTAATTTGATTTAAGGAGCAGGAAGTGATGTAAGGGCATATCGTAGGACAGAGACATTAGAGGGATTGGCTATGTAGGTATAGGTTTATTGCTATGGGGGCAGCCTGTTAAAATTAATTTAAATAAATAAATCATGATAAGCCATTGTTGAAGAGAGGCAGGCAGAAAAATTGTAACTGTAGGCTGGAAGTAGCTAATTGATATAATTTGTAAACTCAGTCAAATCCCTTTACTGTTTTACTGGCTTTTAGTACATGAAAAATAAAAAGTGTATATGGTGGGCAATTACAAATTACTGTGGGAAGAATAAATTTAGTTGCTTATGTGTACAAAATCTAAATCCATTAGTCTTCATTTTGCCAGTTCAGTTTAATAAGAGCATGCGCCTTTTAGCTAGACCAGTAGTGTAGCATGGAGTTATGTGAATTAGGTTAGCATTCTAATAGCATTGGAATTGCTGTTATGGGTTCGTAGGCAAGTACTAGGCTAGCTGCCCATATGAGCCATTTTAAGCCTAGCCAATTTCCCTTTTGGAGCTCGAATTAATGTATCCCATTTGATGTTAGATTATTCTTACCCATTCTATGATCAATTAATGAGAATAACTGGGATAGTGCCAGAGATAATTTGAAAGGACCCGTGCATAGGATAAAGCATTTAGGAACTGCCTCTGTCCATTACATCATCTCTCCATGTGCAGGAGGCAGTCTTGGGATACATTTTCTGTTTCCCATCCCTAGATCCAAGTTGCACTTGAATATGGATAGGGATGAGCTTTGTATTACATGACTGGGGAGTCTGTTCCAGAGCAGTTGTATCCTCTGGGCGATATCAACAGAATGGTTTAGAGGGACAGGTATGTTGCAGAAGAGGTTTATATCTATAGACAGGGTATTTCTGATCCCATCTGACTTGCTGATGCGCAGTAAAGCCATCAATATTGAGTCAGAGGATGCCTTGTATACTAGACACATTGTACCGCTTAAATGTCTACAGGATAGAGAGTATGGTAACAGGGTTCTGAGTCGACGCTTATAGGACATATTGTGTAGGCTTGGTATCCCTTAAGTAAGTTATCTTTGTGGGCATTCTAGTTGTTGCATGTGATATTGTACTCAGTGATTGGCCTAGTGAGTGTTGATTAAAATGGGACAATGGCACCCCTAGATCTAGGCACAATCACTTAGTTTATAAGCTGGGCAGTATAGAAGGACTTTCTTATGACTAGATACATGTTTATCGAAAGTTAGGTCACTTTTCCCATATGTTCCCATATCCCAAACAACTGGGTCAACTCTTAGGGGCATAAAGTCAATGTGGTAGTTCCCCAGCATAGAAGACTTCCCAAAGGATACAATAAAGCACTTTTGACACCAGTTGTTTATTAGGAACCAGCCTTCCTGCAGAATGGCCAAACTGTTTAGGGATTCAGTGATTATTCCTAACTTGAAGTCATCTGCAAACTTAGTCAGGCAGAGCCCTTTGGTATTGGCTTTTACTTCAGAAAAGTAGATGCCAAACAGGAGAGGTCCCAGCACAGAACCCTGGGGGCTTCACTGGTGACTTGCCTCTTTGGGAAGGTAATGACCCCTGTTTTGATTTCATGCATCCTTATCTATAAGCCAGTTGACAATCCAGTAGATGACATAGTGGCTTATTTTATTTAGCTTTTGTACTATGCCTGAGTAGGGGATTGTGTCAAAAACTTTGGTCAGGTTGAGGTATGCAATGTGGGCAGTTTTGCCTTCATCCATTGCATTGATGACATTTCCTAAAAAAAGTCCACCAGGTTGAGCAAGCATGACCTGCCCTTGACAAATCTAAACTGAGACAGTCCATTGTATTTAGAGGTTCCCTATATCCTTACTGATTAGTTCCATTATAAGTCTTTCCATGGCTGTGCATGTGAGGCTGATCAGACTTACGGGTGTGTAAGTGCTTGGGTCTGTGGAATGTCCTCCCTTATGCAGGGGAATAATTGTTGCTGTTCTCCATTCACTTGGTACAAAATCTGTATGTAGGCTGAGGTTGACTGGTGTCATTAGGGCTATGGCTAAATCATGCTTCATGCTATTTAAGATGCATTGGGTATTGTCAAGATACATTGATGTTGTATTTATAACTTTTGATAAGTTCTCTTAGGACTTGGAGGCATGCTAGATGTTCTTCATACCACATTGCTGCAGTCCTAACACTTGGGTAGTCCGCTGTCCCAGTCGGCCCGAATACCAAAGTATATGGCTGACGTCGGTCAAGGCGCATTAGTCTGACGTCAGGACGTCAGGGTACAAATGCGCATGACCGACGTCATATCCTCAGTCTTTTTTGCCGCGTGGTCCGATGCAGAAGCAGTTTTGCAAGGGCAGGTTGGCGTTCTGAGATTTTCCGAAGTCGGAGTTTCAGACCGAATCCAAGTTGGCTAAGTACCCCGTTGGGGATTATGTTGGTTTTTGCTTCCCTCAGTATTTTACCGGATGTCAGAAAAAGTGAATAACTGTATTTCTTGTGGGAAACAGATACCTCATAGGGATTACCATACCTTGTGTATACCTTGCTTAGGGCCTGAGCACGACGTTGTTGGCTGTCGCTCTTGTGCTAGATTTAATAAACGCACTATAAAGAGGAGATTAGATTGTGCCAGGTTAGTTTTTGGGAAGCGGTGTAATTATAAAATGCCGTCGGATGCTCCGACGCTTCGTCAAAAAAGCGCAAGGACAAAACAGCAAAGCCTAGGCTGGAAGAACCGTCCGTCCTGGACGTCGGTTCTTTAGAGGGCTCGGTGGAGCCAGGGGTTCAGCCAGAAATTTCTTTGGAATCCCAGGGAGAGACTTTATTACTGCAAGATGTGACCTCTCAGGAGGTAGGCCAGGCGGAAGGGGCTTCTCAGGTAGCTGTTCTTCCCTCCCTTCCTAAGGTGGTTAGGCCCTCCCCTGCTGTTTCCAAGGCTTCTCCCAGGGGCAGGCCAGGTTTGGTTTCTGGAATTACCCCTAGTTCTTCAGGGTCTGTACCTAAGAAGCATATGCTTAAGATGGCAGAAGATTTGATTACAATGATTAGAGGTTCTATGCCCCCTCCTGATAAGAGGCCTAGGGTGGAACCTGAGCTTGGGAGTTTTGAGCAGTGTTCGGATGCTTCTGAGTCTTCGGCTGAAGACTTGCAGGAGTATTCCCCTTACTCTGATTCTGATGTAGATGATTCTACTCCTTCTGCTTCTCCTCCTGAGGATTTTTCATTTTCAGAGACTCTTCATTCCATGAGGGAACATTTTAAATGGGAAGGTCAGGATTTCTCTGATTCCAGGAAAAGGCTTAGGGAATTTTTGTTTCTACCCCAGCATAGGCCTTTAGCTATGCCTCCTGTTCTAGATGTGGTAGAGGATGTTTTTGCAGAGGCTTCTCTGAACCCTGACTCTTTGCCTCCTGCTCCAGTTAAACCGGATAGATATTATAGGGTGCCTGAAGCTCATAAGTATCTTTTTAAGAGTCCTAGGGCAGACCCAGAAACTGTTTCACAGGGGCCTAAAGGTGTTAAGGTTTCTGTTGTTAAAAATCCTGTTCCTCCAGATAAAGAGGCTAGGGCTTTGGATAGATGGGGAAAGAAAGTGTATACTTCTTCCACTTTGGCCATGAGAGCTTTGAATTGCCAGTTTCACATGTTGAAATACCAAAATTATCTCCTTTCACAATTAAAGTCTAAGGTAGATGCTTTGGCGGAAGGTATTGAGTGTAAAGAGTTGCAGGATTTAGTTCATGTTTCTGAACAGGTGGGTAAGCATTCTTTGCAATGTGGTTTTGATGCTGTGCAGGCCTCTTCGAGGGTGGCTGCCACTGGTTCGGTTCTTCGCAGGCACGCCTGGTTGAGGGATCAGAATTTAGCTGAGCATGTGAAAACAAGGATTTTAGATGCTCCTTTACAATCTGATGTGTTATTTGGTTCGCCTGTGGAAGCAGTTCTAAAGAAAATGGAAGACGAGGCTAAGTCTATGCAGACTGTTAAAGATTTTTTGCAGGTTCAGCCTCCAGTTTAGTAGAAATTGGCCTACCAAGGGGTGGACATATCCTGCTTATGATTCCCAGTCTAGGGGTAGGTCTAGACGTGGTAGAGGCAGAGCTCAAGGTTCTTTTAGGCCTAGAACAGGGAGTTCACCTGCTCAGTCTTCTGGTGAGGGCAGGGGTCAGTCCTTTCGTAAACAGACACAATGACCTGCCTTTTCAGCTGCCAGAATCTTCTCGTCTGGCAGCACCTTTGGGAGGAAGGTTGGCACTTTTCAAAGAAAACTGGAGTTTAATTACACAAGACAGATGGGTATTGGATATCATTCACCACGGTTACAGGTTTTATTTCCATACCTTGCCTCCTTTCAAAGGCATGCCAGACATTCCTCCTCAACAAAGGAAAGAGGCTCACAAGCAAATTTCTCTGTTGCTCCAAATAGGGGCCATTCAGCGGTTCCTGTGCCAGAAAGGGGCCTAGGATTTCATTCTCGCCTGTTCCTAGTACCAAAAGGGGAACACTTGGAGACCAATTTTGGATCTGTCTATTCTCAACACTTATCTGGACATTCCCAAGTTCAAAATGTTGACGTTACAACAGCTTTTACCTCTGCTGGGCAAAGATCACTGGATGGTAACTTTGGATCTCAAGGAAGCTTACCTTCATGTTCCTATCAGACTAATTTGCAGGAAATATCTGCGTTTTCGAGCTGGGAATTCTCATTATCAGTTCTCTGCATTGCCCTTTGGCTTATCTACTGCGCCCAGAGTATTCACAAAGGTTCTGGCTCCAGTGATAGCTTTCTTCAGGCTAAAAGGAATACAAATCTATCCTTATTTGGACGATTGCCTGATTCTGGCTCAAGGAAGGGACGTGCTTCTTCAGCATTTGGAATATGTGATAGCAGTGCTAAGATGCCTAGGGTATTCTGTGACCGAAATAAAGTCCAGTCTAGTACCCTCTCAAGACATGTGCTTTCTGGGTGTGAGACTGAATACAGCAACCGGATGGCCTTTTAACCCCGGACAAACAAAAGAATCTTTCTCTTTACTTCCATCAACTATCTCATCAGTCCGGGCTGACTGCAAGGACAGTCCTTCAAGCCTTAGGGTTCATGGCATCTTGTATTCTGGTACTTCCCAATGCCAAACTGCATATGAGGAAGCTACAATGGTATCTCAAAATGTATGGACACAGCACTGCCAGGATTTGGACACTGTCATTCAAATAATACCTTGCATTCAAAAGGAATTTTTGTGGTGGGCTCAGGAATGTCACCTAAACAAGGGACTCTCTGTGACCCGGCCAGAGGCGAGTCAGATTCTAACGACAGATGCCTCAGACACAGCTTTGGGAGCTCATCTGAATGGAAAGTGGATACAAGACAAGTGGCCTGCCAGACTGCAGCATCTACATATCAACATGAAGGAGATGTTAGCAGTCCAGTTTGCATTACTGGCTTTCAAGGATTTACTTCTTCCAGGGCAGGTGTTGATTCTAACAGACAACACAACTGTCATGTGGTACATCAACAAACAAGGGGGAACACATTCTTATCCTCTATGCAGGCAAGCAATGATTTTGTGGGAGACTGCGTTAAGCTTACAGCTGAATCTTCAAGCAAGGTTTCTGCCAGGAGCACAGAACTCATTAGCAGATGTGTTAAGCAGGCAAATCATGGATCCCCACGAGTGGAAACTGGATCTTCATGTATTTCAGACATTGACAGTGTCATGGGGAACTCCAGACATAGATCTGTTCGCTTCTCCACTGAACCACCAGCTGCCAAAGTTTTGCACGAAAAGGTTTCATCACACAGCCTGGAAAGTGGATGCTCTTTCTTTCAGTTGGAAAAATCTTCATGTGTATGCCTTTCCACCTCTGCCTCTCCTCCCAAAGGTACTTCTACAGGTCAGACAAGACAAGCCAAGGATGATTTTAATAGCTCCAGATTGGCCTCGGCAGCACTGGTACCCATTGCTGAGGAGTCTGGTAAGGAAGCCTCCATGGCCCTTACCTTTGATTCCACACCTATTGTCCCAGAAGGACGGGCATCTGCTCAATGTCAAGCTTCACTCTCTTCATCTAACAGCTTGGCATATTCTGTTTTGAACCATAGCAGGTCTCAGCTTCCTCAACAAGTTTTGAATGTGATTATGGAAGCCAGAAGACCTAGTACAAGGAAAGTGTACGCAGGAAAATGGAAGAGATTTTTATTTTGGTGTGCAGCAAAGGATTTGGATGTTTCTGAGCCAAATTTGAGTGTGGCTCTTCAATATCTTACTGAGTTATTGGACAAAGGTTTGTCTTTCTCTTCCATTAAGATTCATGCTGCAGCAATTTCAGCTCACTATGATTGTGACCCACCATTGTTTTCTCATCCTTTGTTCAAGCAATTTCTTAGAGGGCAAAGAATATAAGACCCCCACGTAGAGCTCCTACTCCTGCTTGGGACCTCAATTTTGTGTTGGAGAAACTCACTCTACAACCTTTTGAGCCTGCAGCTACTGCTGAATTGAAATATTTGTCATGGAAGACTGCCTTTTTGTTAGCCATTACATCTGCAAGAAGGGTGTCTGAATTGCAGGCCCTTATGGCGGTTGAGCCTTTCCTGATTTTTCATAAGGATAGGGTATCTTTACGTACTAATCCTTCCTTTATGCCTAAAGTGGTTTCTAGTGTGGCTTTAAACCAAACTATTCATTTGCCTACCTTTTATGCAGATCCCCAAAATAAGGGGAAAAGATTTTGCACACTTTAGATGTACACAGGCAGTTCGTTATTATTTAAGCAGGACTAAGGATTTTAGGCAGTCTCAGCAGTTGTTTGTTTCTTTTGCTTTGACTTCTCAGGGCAAGCCTGTGTCAAAACAAACTATTTCTAAGTGGATTGGGTTTGCATTGCATTTTGTTATTCCCATCATGGCAAGGAGATTCCAGCTGGGATTAGGCCTCATTCCACTAGGGCTAGTGCCACTTCTACAGCATTTCTAAGGGGGGTGGCAACTAAGGATATTTTGGAGGCAGCTACTTGGAGTTCAGTGCATACTTTCTCTAAGCATTACCACCTTCCTCTCTACTCTAAATCTAGGGCTGGTTTTGCCACGGCTATTTTGCAGGGCATGTTGTCAGCTCCTGCTTCCTTATGATTTGCCAGCCTCCCTTACCTCTGCTTTGGGATTCTACCCAAGTGTTAGGACTGCAGCAATGTGGTATGAAGAACATAGTACAGTTTTGTACCTACCATAAATGTAGATGTTCGAAGATCCACATTGCTGCAGTCCAATTTACCCTCCCTCCTTCCCCTCTGTGTTTAGGGGTGATTGTGTGGGTGAGGTTATACTCTTGTAAATTTGTATGTATTGTATATATATTTGGTGCAAGAGTGTGTAGTGTTTTTTGGTTTTAGCCTCATCTTTTTAGGGTCTTCTGACATCTGGGGCAAGAAAAGACTGAGGATATGACGTCGGTCATGCGCATTTGTACCCTGGCGTCCTGACGTCAGACTAATGCGCCTTGACCGACGTCAGCCATATACTTTGGTATTCGGGCCGACTGGGACAGCGGACTACCCAAGTGTTAGGACTGCAGCAATGTGGATCTTCGAACATCTACATTTATGGTAGGTACAAAACTGTACTTTTCAAGTACATCTTGAAGGACAGACTGAGGGGAGAGAGCAGTAAAGTTAGAGCTAAATTTATCAGCCACATTTTGTGTAACATCGTTGAAAATAGTCTCCAGGCATTGCTGCATGGTGCATTTGAGATTATGAACATAACTAAAAAAGGCCTTGTGATTGCCTTTGGCTTCGGTAGCTATTTTAACCACAGATTTGGCTTTGGTGGATTATATTAAGCTCCTCAGTTCTTTGTTTCAGTGCTGAGGGTTGTATAATTCTGGGAATTACTTTTCTCTCCCTTGGTCAAAATTCTCTTCCTTTTATTTTAAAGCATGTTGATGTTATGGTTCCATAATGTGGGTTTGTTTCTGGAGTTTGCCATGTACTTGTTCTGCATCTGTTGAAGCTTGCAAGTGTATCACTTGGGAACAGTTAATTTGTCTTGGAGCAATTTCTAAATGTACCTTGGCTGGAAGGGATCTCTGGTTTCACTTTTATCTCTAAGGAGACAGCTTTATGTTAAGACTTAACAAGTGATGAAGATACGCAAGGGATGGTGCAAAATGCTTCTGTATTAATTAAGAACAAGGTCCAAAATGTTATTCCACCTAGTGGTTGGTACTCTTAATTGTTAGGGCATTTGTGTTGACAAAGTCTTGACTACTTTTTTCAGGGCATTTGTAGTGACAAAGTCCAGGAATCTCTGTGCTTGTGTGGTAGTGGTGACGTAGGTTTCCCAGCCTATATTTGGATAGTTCTAGATTACCTAAGATGTCATACCAAGACTTTTGGCACCATGTTAACCCTCTGTTTCTGACTGCAAATCAGAACTGATAGTAAACGTTGCCAAAAAGAACAGGTCTTCTTATTTATTTATTTGTTTTAATCTAATATAATCTTGCACCAGAAATAGCAGAAGTGATAAAGACTTCAGCTAGTTCAGTAAATTAAATAAGCCCACTCAGACATTTGAAAGATCGAACCAGCAGAAAATAGCACTTTCTTCTGGACTCTGAGAATTAACCAGTTTATAGTTAGCAGTGAATGTTGCTCGATTCTGGAGCCTAAAATTAGTTTTAAATTCTACTAGCAGCCAGGTGTTCTGGGCATGGGAATCAGTATCTTCCTGTAAAATTTGTATGTAACTAGGTAAAACGTACGATTCACTAACGACTGTTGGGTTATTAAATAAAGTAACAGTCACCAACAGAAAGGTGTAACACACATTGGTATCTTTGAATATGTAAGTTGCTAATGTATTGTCCTCACAATAACAGAATAAAAAAGTGCTACACTTCAGCACCAGAACATGAGGCTAGCGGTAATTAAAATTAGAACTGTGTAGTATTTTGGGTCTTGCACTCAACAGCAGCACATGAAGTTAGTAAAGCAGGTTCAGTGCTCTCATATTCAAAGTTAAGAAATGTATACATTTAGCATTTAAGACACAGTACATGCTGATTTATTACTTTTTTAAAAGTCATAGAAAGATGACAGATTTTCAAGGATACTGTGGAAGTCGGTGGTGCAAAACATTCCGTGATAACTGCCACATAATCACTTAAACATTTTAATTCATTGCAATGTAATTCAATTAAATGCAGAAGGTCTCTTAATTGATGTAAAAGCATGCAGAACAATTCAGTTATATGCAGACAGTCTTTTCTGTTAGTAAATCTTTGTAAATGTGATCAAAACCGGTATGGATAAGTTACATATTCTTACCTGCATTCTAATTGGCTCCCATCCAGAAGACAAGATGGACAGAGAAGGAGAAAGCATGCATAGAACTGATGATGAGAGAAAATTATGACAAAATGAGGAGGGGGTGGAGTCAGAAGACTTAGCATGAGGATAGGTCAGTGTCAAAAAGGGCTGAAGGAGAATGAAGGTTAAGAAGCTAGCCCACAATGGTAATTAACAAAATTAAAACTGTGTAGTATTTTGGATCTTGCAGTCACAGCGGCACATGAATTTAGTAAAGCAGGTTCAATGCTCTCATATTCAAATTTAAGAAATGTATAAATGATGTAGGGGAAAGTGGGCATTAAGTGAGCTGAACGTGGAGGAAACTGAAGAATACAGAGGTAGACGTGAGTGAACTCCATGCAGAGATCTGGCAGAAAGCAGATAATTCACTAAGCCTTTTTTCAGTAAGTGAAAATATTAATTTTTACCCATTTCTGTCGTAGTTTGCTGGAATGCTGGTAGCTGTGGTTTTTAGTAGTTTATACTTTGGAAACGTCACTGCTCATTTTTTATATGCACAAGAATTCATCCTTTCAAGCATCTTCAAAGCCCCCCCCCCCACACACACACACACACACACCTACCCCAAGTCAGTTACTAAAAGAAGGCTGGTCAATGATATTCTTGCAGAAATGTCTTTCACACACTTTTTGACGGTTACTTATAATATTGGATGGTGGACTTAATCACTCTTGATTTTTTTTAAACAGGTTTGGACTTCAGTTGGTTTAGATTTATTTGATCACCAGACCAAAAAGTTTCCATAGAAAGGAATCTGTGCAATATGTCCGATTATTCAGTGAATACCAACTGTTCTTTGTCTCCGTTGGAGTTGTATGAAAAAGTGACTGCCCAAGGAAATGAGGTCAGATCTTTGAAATCAAAGAAGGCATCAAAGGTACAGTATGAATATAGTGCAACTTTAGTTTTAAGCTTATGCATTGTTTGTGAACTTCTATTTTAAATGTCTCTGTTTATTGCCCTTTACACTATCAGTATTATTATACAAACTTTTATGTTTTGCTTTTTTGATGGTAACATGATGCATGTATAGATACAAATGCAAAAGTAAAGTAGCATAATATAACAATTTACAGTTAATTTCCTGTTTTTTTAATCCACAGACTGTCACCTTGTAAATGTCAGGCAGTGTGTTTTACTATTTTTTTGTTTTTAGCACACTTACATTCTGTAAGTGACGCTGGATTGTGGTCTGAATCTGCATGTTCAGTACACCTTATCCATGTAGTTACTGAAGTGTCTTGATTAACGACATTACAAGCTACTTTTTGTGCACCTTTGTTAATGTGTAGCTTCTGTGTTGAGGTTGTTACAAACAGTAGCGGTGGAATTGTGCTGCCAGACGGGCTGACTAAGCACCTGGAAATGTAAATCTCATTGTTTATTTATTTGGCATTTTCTCCTCTTTGTTTGCTGACAGTCGTAATTTCTTCTTTCATCTCTGCCCAGTCTAATTTCTCATCACAACGTTGCCTGTGCTGGGGGAGAGAACTGTGTGTCAGAAGGGTTATTTTTCCATTATCCAGACATCAGTAAAGGGTGGTTATCATTAGCCTTTGGTTTACATAGTCCCATTGGCAAACGTGAAGCTTCTTCCCATGTCAGTTGTCACACAATCCTATAATCTTTGCAACTGGCCCAGGTGCTTCCTTGCTGCCAACAGTACACCCTGTAGTGCTTTGAGGGTGAGCATATCCCTGGACCCTGTGCTAACTGTGCATCCCCGGGCCCTTACTCAAGTAGCAATAGAGCAGACATGAGCTGCCTCACCCCCCCCCCCCCAAGTCAGGTGATCTGGCACTGACTGCTGACCCCATTTTCCTGTTGTTCCTGAGTTACTAGCTGAGCATGTCAGTCTGGGTTTTATCCGTCTTTGCCAAGAAGCTGATTGTTTGTTTGACCTGGTAAGGTAGCTTTTCCAAGAACCCTTTTCATAGACTTAGCCTTGACCGGAGGTTCCCTCTTACAGATAAATTCTTACTAAAGAGATGCATGTGAAAAAAATAGTAAGAAAATACTGAGATGTGATTGGGAACAAACCTGCAAACTGCATTACATTAGTGAGCCAGAGACAGTATTAATAAAGGAAGTTTTTATATATATATATATATATATATATATATATATATATATATATATACACACACACACACACACACACACACACACACACACACATATATACATTGTGTGTGTGTATATATATATATATATATATATGTATATATATATATATATATATATATATATCACCGCAGCTGATTTTAAAATAATTTTTTGTTAAGCCTAGTAAAGACAAGTCAATGGATGTTTGTCTAATAAAGAATTAAGATAGATAATGAGGAGAAATAGGGATACAATGGACAGCATTTTGACACAGTACCAATCCATATTTTGAGATTGCACCTGCAAAAGCTAAGTAACCAGCATCAAGACCCCCTTCCCAAAAAAAAATGTAGTAATTGAAATTATTGGTAATTCGGGAGTTCTTTTCATCCACATAGTAACAGTGACTGTGGGTATAAGAAATTCAAAGGCTGCACTATGTAGACAGGTGCATGTCAGAATGGGTAAAATTGACAAGTTGTGTTTTTTTTTTTAATTGCATTTCTGTGCAGGTTCTCTGGTAGTGTTGCCTAGTTCACACAACAGCAGCTTCCTTTTTAAGTCTAAAATATGTATTTCATAGCAACTCAGGATTTATATTAAAGGATGTTGTAGTGTCCGTATTATGACTTTTGAGACAAGCAGATGTTTTAATTGGATAATACATGGCTGTTTTAATACATTAGAAGCAAAGCTCAGCAGTATATGAAATTGAATGGTTGTTATTCTGAGAAAGAAACCTGTATATGTAGGTAGAGGCACCTACAGCCTAAGTCTTGAAGCTGTCCTAGTCCATGTTCTGAGACTGCAGCAACCAAAAGCAAGTCATTTGTTTCAAGCAGCCCCATGGTAGTGACAGAAAGTAACCTGCTAATGTAAAAAAAGGAATTGGGAAATATGGTGTTGTTTGGACTCAGAGGAGGGAATAACTTATGCAACTTTGGGCGGTACTTATCTTAGAGGATTGATTATTTATTTATTTATTTATGCGCTATGCCACAGAGGGATAAAGCCCTGTCTGCCACTAGGCAACTCAAGCTCAGCTACAGTCTTTGACTTCTTTTGGAGCTGACATAGGAGAGAAGGGTGATGATGAGGCTTAGCTTGCTCTCATGTTCTTGTGTGTGTGCGCGCACGTGTGTGTGTGTGTGTGTGTGTGTGTGTGTGTGTGTGTGTGTGTGTGTGTGTGTGTGTGTGTGTGTGTGTAATTGTGTGTGTTGTGGAAGGGGATCATGTACTCATCCATGCTGTCTGTGGTTTAAGCCCCATTGGAAACTGAGGCTCACATGTGTGAGGGGATGCAGCCTACAGGGTCACTTCAGATTATGTCTCATATGTAGGTGTGGACATAAGGAACTGTAGAGAGAGCTTTTTGTTATTGGAATATGTAATGCCTGCTTTTACAGACTCTTAAGGATGTACTCCATTTCCATGAACTACAGTAGTTCTGAGGTGCTGATGTTCATCGTGTTTCACTGTTGCAGTCATGACTGTAGGGTTCTCCCCTGCCGGCAGGCAGCCCTCGGTCGGCCAGAATTCCAAAGTCTGGGTCCGGCGTCGGCTGTTCAACCCTACTCCCTGACGTCAGAGCGCCAGGAGTATAAAGCTGACAGCTGACGCCATCTTCTCCAGTCTTTCTTGCCGTGCGGTGGTAGCAGTTCGCTAGTGCCAGTCGGTTGACTCCTGACGAATATTTCTACGTACTTCGGTCCGAAGACTTTCTTCTCCACTCAAAGCTAAGTACCCCGTTGGGGAAACTTTTTTTCTTGCTCCACTCCGATGTCAGAAAAAGTTAATGACTGTATTTCATGTGGGAAGCAAATACCTCATAAGGATTTTCATTCTTACTGTATTCCTTCCTTGGGCCCTGACCACGACGTAGCTAGTTGTCGGTTTTGTGCTGGATTCAATCAACGTACTATTAAGCGAAGGTACGATTTTGCTTTTCATTACTTCGGTAGACGCTTTAACTACAAAATGTCGTCGGATACACTTCCATCTACCGGAGTTCACAAGCGTCGCAAGGATAAAGACAGGCCTCTGAGGTCCAAATCTGATGATAGTGCACATGTGGAGCCAGCTGCAGGTTCGGCCGTCGTCAGTGAGGTGCTTTTGCAGCCCCTGTCATCAGCCATTTCAGAACCGACGGCCGAAACGGACTCTCATGAGGAGCCAACCAGACCTTTAAATATCTGTTGCAGGACCTTTGGACAACACTCCTTCGGATGGGTCCAGAGCTGCTGTGCAGGTACCGGCTTCCGAAGGGGTTTTCAGGCCTACTCAGCTTCAAGTAAAGGCAAAGCCAAAGACAAAGGTAAAGACTCCTTCTAAATCAAAGACTTCAACACAGGCCTCTTCTGAACCGGCTCCCAAGTCACAGAAACATTTACTCAAGATGGCGGAAGATTTACTTACAATGATTAGGGGTTCTCATCCCCTCCAGACAAAAGGCCAGGACAGGATGTTTATTATGATTCCTCTGATCAGGCTTCTGTTTCCTCAGTTTCTTCTTCTGATCAGGAATATTCCTTTCCTCCTTATGAGGATTCTGATACGGAATAATCTATTCCTTCAGCTTCTCCTCCTGTGGATTTTTCTTTTGGGGAAACTCTACATGAAATGAGGGAACATTTCCACTGGGAGGGACAGGAGTATTCAGAACCCAAGAAAAGGCTGAGGGATTTTCTTCTTCTTCCCCAACATAGACCCCTGGCTATTCCTCCTGTTTTGGATATTGTGGATGATGCTTTTTCGGAGGCTTATTTAACCCCTGATTCTTTTCCTCCTGCTCCTGTTAAGCCTGATAGGTACTACAGGGTTCCTGATTCCCATCAGTTTTTATACAAGAATCCTACTGCTGACCCTGAAACCATTTCTCAGGGTCCTAAGGGTGTTAAGGCCGCTACTGCCAAAAATCATATTCCTACTGAAAAGGATTCTCGAGCTTTGGAAAGATGGGGTAAAAAGGTGTACACTTCTGCTACTTTGTCCATTAGGGCTTTAAACTGTCAGTTTCATATGCTTAAATAGCAGCAATTTCTCTTGTCTGTCTTAAAACAGAAATTTACTTCCATTTCTGCCTGTGCAGAGGATAAGGAATTGCATGACTTATTGCATGCCACTGAACAAGTTGGGAAGCATGTTTTACACTGTGGATTTGATGCCTTGGAGGCTTCTTGTAGGGCTGCGGCCTCTGGCACAGTCATTAGAAGACATGCATGGCTAAAGGAACAAAATTTACCTGAACAAGTAAAGGCTAAATTATTGGATGCTCCTGTTCAGCATAATGTTTTGTTTGGATCTAAAGCTGAAGAGGTGATTAAAAAGATGGAGGATAAGGCGAAATCCATGCAAACAGTTAAAGATTTCTTACAAGTACAGCCTCCTAGATTTAGCAGGAATTGGCCATCAAAAAACTGGTCCTTTCCCACTTCAGACAGGCCTCAAAGGGGTAGATATAGACGCTCAGAGGGAGGCCTCAAACACAAGCTGCTTATAGACCAAGGCAATGGACTGCTTCTACCCCTAGGGGAGGAGAGGACAGGCCACAGTCTCAAAGGAAACAAACTCAATGACTCCCTCTGTTGGGCTGCAGGAACGTCTTGCCTGGAAGCCCCTCTCGGAGGAAAACTCTCTCTTTTTTACCAAAATTGGACTCAAATAACCCAGGACAAATGGGTTTTGGATGTGATTTTAAGAGGTTACAAATTCCATTTTCATACTTTGCCAAGGCCAAGCGGATGGCCAGACCTTCCAAAGCATCAGTGGATGGAGACCTTAAACCAGGTGGAGGCTCTTTTGGCTATGAATGCCATAGAACTGGTACCTCTTTCAGAGATGGGAAAAAGGTTTTACTCAAGGCTCTTTCTAGTCCCAAGAAAGCAAAATTCATGGAGACCCATTCTGGATCTGTCGGTCTTGAACACCATTCTAGAGATTCCAAAATTCAAGATGCTTACTCT
Organism: Protopterus annectens; assembly: GCF_019279795.1. NCBI lineage: Eukaryota > Metazoa > Chordata > Ceratodontiformes > Protopteridae > Protopterus > Protopterus annectens. The sequence continues at coordinate 912,748,670 of NC_056737.1, forward strand.
ACAGCAGTTACTTCCAATGCTGTCCAAAGATGCATGGATGGTGACTTTGGATTTAAAGGAGGCATATTTACACATTCCCATCAGGCAGGATCTCAGAAAATACCGCAGGTTCAAGGCCCGATCGAGGCACTTTCAATTCTCTGCGCTGCCCTTTGGATTGTCTACTGCGCCCGGGGTCTTCACCAAATGCCTGGCTCCAGTAGTAGCTTACTGCAGACTCAAGGGAATTCAAATTTACCCTTATCTGGACGATTGTCTAATTCAGGCAGACAGCAAGGATGTCTTGCTCCAGCATCTAGACTTTGTACAAAACCTCCTCAAATTCCTGGGATTCTCTGTAAACATAAAAAAGTCAAATTTGACACCTTCACAACAGATAACTTTTCTGGGTGCTCTTCTAAACACTACAACCCAGATGGCATTTCTGACATCCGAAAAACAATTACAGCTGGCATCAACTTTCAAAGCCTTGGCAACTCTAACCCATCTATCTGCAAGGAAATTCCTGCAGGCTTTGGGTTACATGGCCTCCTGCATCCTTCTCGTACCATATGCAAGACTACACATGAGGAAAATACAGTGGTACCTAAAAAGTGTATGGTCTCAGCATTACCACAGTTTGGACATACTGATTCCTGTCCTTCCTTGCCTTCAAAAGGAATTTCTTTGGTGGTCCAGGGCATGTGCTCTAAACAAAGGGAAGCCCTTCCGTCTTCCTCCTGCCTCTCAGATTCTAACCACGGATGCCTCGGATTATGCTTGGGGAGCCCATTGTCAGGGCAATTGTCTGCTGCGCCTTTGGACAAAGGATCAGAAGCACTTGCATATCAACTTAAAGGAAATGTTAGCCGTTCAGAAAGCTCTATTGGCCTTCAGGAATCTCATACAACCAGGACAACTACTAATACAGACTGACAACACCACAGTTATGTGGTATATAAACAAGCAAGGGGGATCTCATTCCTACCCCCTTTGCAGACTAGCCATGGATTTATGGAACACAGCTCTAGCTTGCAATCTGGATCTTCAAGCTCAGTTTCTACCAGGGAAACATAACTTACTGGCAGACAGTTTGAGCAGAAACCTTTCGGATCCACACGAGTGGATGCTGGACACCAAAATATTCAGGATGATAGCAGTATGGGGATGTCCTCACATAGATCTCTTTGCATCCCATCTAAATCATCAGCTACAGAATTTTTGCACCAGGACATTCCACAGAGAGGCTTGGAAAGTGGATGCCCTGTCATTCAGTTGGAGGAACCTCTCGGGATATGCCTTTCCGCCTCTACCTCTTCTTCCACGAGTTTTATTGAAGATAAAACAGGACAAACCCAAGATGATAATCTTGTTGGCTCTGAATTGGCTTCGGCAGTTTTGGTATCCAACTCTAATAAACCTATGCCTGGAGCCCCCTTGGATTTTACCTCAGTCTCCGAACCTTCTGTCCCAACATCAGGGTCAGGTTCTACACTCTCATGTCAGAACTCTCAGCCTGGCGGCCTGGTTAATCCAGGGCCTTTGATTTCTTCTTTCCTACCCAAGCAGGTTATGGATGTCATTTTAGAAGCCAGACGTCCTAGCACTAGGAAATCTTATGCAGGAAAATGGAAAAGATTTTGTTCCTGGATGCAGGCTCAGGATTCTGATCCTCTTCTTCCTAACATTACCTTAATTCTACTTTACTTGACGGATCTCTTACATAAGGGTCTCTCTTTCTCTTCCATTAAGATCCATGCTTCTGCTATTTCTGCTCATTATAATTCAGACCCTCCCATCTTTTCCCACCAGCTCATGAGACAGTTCCTCAGAGGAGCTAAGAACTTAAGACCTCCTAGATCTCCTCCTATTCCTGCTTGGGATCTCAATTATGTTTTGGAAAAACTAACTTTGCCTCCTTTTGAGCCTGCCGCTTCTGCTGACATCAAGTTTTTATCTTGGAAGACAGCTATCCTGTTGGCACTAACCTCTGCCAGGAGAGTTTTAGAGTTACAAGCTCTTATGGCGGTGGAACCTTATATTATTTTTCATCAAGACAGGGTATCTTGAGGACTAATCTGACTTTCATGCCTAAGGTGGTTTCCAAAGTGGCTTTAACTCAAACTATCCACTTGCCAACCTTTTTCCCCACTCCTCAAAATAAAGGGGAAAGGATCTTACATTCCTTGGATGTACATCGACAGCTACGTTTTTACCTGAACAGAACCAAGGACATCAGAAAATCAGAACAATTGTTTGTTTCTTATGCTTCAAGTTCCCAAGGTAAAGCCATTTCTAAACAAACCATTTCTAAATGGATTGCTCATGGAATCAGATTTTGTTATTCACACCATGGAAAGCAAATCCCAGGGAGCATACGGACTCAATCCACCAGAGCTGCTGCCACTTCTGCAGCCTTCCTCAGGGGAGTTCCTACCAAGGACATTTTGGAAGCTGCAACTTGGAGTTCAGTGCATACTTTCTCTAAGCACTACAATTTGCCTCTCTACTCTAAGTCTAGGGCAGGCTTTGCCTCTGCAGTCTTGCAGGGCCTTTTAGCCACCCCTCCTTCTTTATGACCACCTCCCTTTCTTCCAGCTTTGGGATTCTACCCTACAGTCATGACTGCAACAGTGAAACACGATGAACATAGTACAGTTGTGTACACCTACCATAAATGTAGATGTTCAAGTGTCTTCACTGTTGCAGTCTGGGTTTCCCTCCCTCCTGTCCCCTCTTATTTTTACTTTTGTGTGGTTCCCTTTTTTTCACCATTCTTCTGAGGTGTATTTGCAATGGTTTTGAGACCATTTTCATTTTGGGACTCCTGACATCTGGGGCAAGAAAAACTGGAGAAGATGGCGTTGGCTGTCAGCTTTATACTCCTGGCGCTCTGACGTCAGGGAGTAGGGTTGAACAGCCGACGCCGGACCCAGACTTTGGAATTCTGGCCGACCGCGGGCTGCCTGCCGGCAGGGGAGAACCCTACAGTTATGACTGCAACAGTGAAGACACTCGAACATCTACATTTATGGTAGGTGTACACAACTGTACTTTGTCATTCAGGTCATTTGCTACAGGAACTTTACTTGCAGGTCAGAATGCCAGAGTTCTGCATTGTGTAACTTTCAGGGTAGAATGTGGGTAAGTGCCATATAGTTGTGTACGTTGGTAATTTTTACATCTATCCTCAGAAGATTTCATGATCTGATAAAAAGAGAACAAGCAGCTCTTTCAGTGTTGCATTGAGAAATATATAGAGTTGCCAGCAGCATGCTGGAAGAATAATATTTTTTTATGTTGAAGAAAAATCCATTTTCATCTTTTAAGCAACATAAAGCCAACATATTCCGCAGTGGGTTGCAGGATCTCTTACTCTTTCTGGTCATGACGACGTAGACCAAAGACAGGATTCTGTAGCTATAATGTGAGCCCACAGTGTTGTACATTGTTCACACACTGGTACCAGTCATTAGTCTACAAATGCTGTCTTTTCCCCTACAATACCAAGGTTTCTCCTTTCCCTATATTTGTGTTACTTCTGAGTTGGAGTATATAAATAGCAGGGTTGTGCGGGGTGCAGTCCTGTGCATTGTGCGGGGTGCAGTCCTGTGCATCTGGAGGGGAGTGCAAGGTGCTTGCCTCCTCCGGAACTGCTTTTTTCCCCTCATATCGAATGCTGTTTGTACTTGAGGATTTTTCTCCGTTATAATCCCTACAAAACGGTGTCTACTGGACTGCAATCAGTTTCTTTCAACATTTAAACAGAGTAGGTTACACAAAAAGCATTTGTTAAGCTTTCACTTACAGTGCTTTGTAATTAAGCAGGTCACCATATTGGTCAGCCATAGGGCTCTTTGTTTCTACTTGAGTGGTTGCCTCCATCCCCTGTAACTGCAGTAAATTGACTCTTACATTAGAGCTGTAATACTTACCTTATAGCTTTGGGACACCTTAGGAAACCTTGTAAACTGCAATAGCCCTTCGTTAAGCCTCGCTACGCTCGGGCTCTCTTCGCTCCCCTCCCTGCCTCCAATTTCCTCCCGCCCCCAGTACCTCTAAATTTATAGTACTATAGCCACTCCCCCACTTTCTAGATCCTATCTGCTTTCATCTGGGATAATTCCACCCACCCCTATTCTACTACCTACATTTAATAGCACCTATTAGCTTTCCTCTGGCATTCTCCCATCTCCCCTTCCAGTACCTTTACCTCACCAATCTATCTTCTGGTGTTGCATCACCAGGTAAAACAGTTCCTTCACTCACTAGCTGAATCACATATAATGATATACTCCTCTTTACTACCCCTCTTGTTCACACCATACCTCCTTACCTTGTATGAAAACAATTTTTTATGGGATTTCAGGTCCCAAAAGGCCATACTATCACCCCAGCTGTAAATCCTTCCACCTTCAACCATACTTACAGTACCAGATCCTATCCATCATCTTGTTCAGTCTATCAACATCTCAACCTCAGGCACATTAGCTCTAGATCCAAACACTACCACAAACTAATAAACAAATTCCTGAAGTTCATCACCAAGTATAGACTCAACCTAATACTTGGTGGTGATATTCACCCCAACCCTGGCCCACTCACTTCAGATACACATACCCCCTCTACTTGTAATCTAAGCTACAAACCTACAATTAATAGGCCAACTAACTCTCTCCTAGTCTGTCATCTCAATATTAGAAGCATTAATAACAAGGTACATGAATTGCATGCACTTCTGGATGTCCACTCCCCTGAGATTCTCTGTTTATCTGAGACCTGGTTAAAACCAACACTAAAGATAATGAAGCGTTACCTCCTGGGTACAACATACACAGGCTGGATCGTGCTTCGAGGAAGGGGGGTGGTGGGGTAGCTGTACTCAATAAATCTGAGTTGAATGTCACCATAGATGTAATACAACCTCCTCAGATTAATAACTCTGAGATTCTTGCCACCAAATTGCAACTTAATAAAAATAAATGCATTAATATCATCTGTATGTACATTCCCCCAGGTAACAATATATCTACATTTGAAGATATCCTGCACTGGTTATCATGTCACTACCCCCAAGAAACCCTACTACTTGGAAACTTTAACATAGACTGTGGCACCTGTTCCTTAGAATCCCCAACCACCCATATTAACCTGCATGCATTTACACAAATCATATCCACCCCTACCAGGATAGGTAAACCCAACCAAAAAGAAAGTATACTTGACTGGGTACTCATAAACAGTCACCCCCAACTGTACACCTCTGGTACCCTCCTTAATGGCCTAAGCGATCACCTTCTCACATATGTAATTAAGCACAAAACCATTAATTCCCAACAATCCTTACTCAGAAAGGTTAGAAACAATAAAAACTTTGACCCTGCCAAATTCCAACAAGAACTAAACTCATGTAATTGGTCTATTCTAAAACACCTCCCCTTAGAGGAAGCAGTAGCATACTTTAACAACAAATTCCTTGAGATCCTTGATTTGCATGCACCTGTTCGTTCAAAGAGAACCAAGGCAAAAACTACGCCATGGCTTTCTAATGAGTCTAAACTCAAAATTACCCTTAGAAACAAAGCATGGGCTTTATGGCGTTCTTCTAAAGACCCTCAAGACCAGGAATAAAACCAAAAAATCAATTTTACAAGACAAAAAACAATACTACTGTAATTTACAGACAGTAAATCAAAATAACCCTCAGAAGTTTTGGGCAAGTTTAAATAATCTACTACATCCTGGACAAACGTCAACCCCAATCCCTGCTGCTACTATTGATAAAACCCTTGAAGATGTTTCTGATAGTTTTAACCAATTCTTTACTGAGACAGTTCAAGCCCTAGCTAGCCAACTACCTCCTAGCTCCCCTGGTCCTGAAAGTAGCACCCCTAGAAATCTACTTGCATTCAGCTTCCAACCAATCGCCACTTCACTTATCCGTACCTTGATCAAAAAATTAAAACCCACTACACTTTCTGCTGATCAACTCCCTGCCGAGTATCTACAAAAATCAGCTGATGCTATTGCTTTCCCCGTCTCAATACTAATCAATTGAAACATAGTAGAAGCTAAAATTCCCACCATCTGGAAAATATCCTATGTAATCCCACTTCACAAAGGAGGCAGCTCTACTGAATTCTCCAATTATAGGCCAATAGCTATACTCTCTCCACTTGCAAAGATTATGGAAAAATGTATTCATAGACCATTCATGCACCACCTAATCCAAAATCGCCTTATGGCAGACACTCAGCATGGCTTCCGTCCTCATCACAGCACTACTTCAGCCCTCCTAGCCTTTACTAACACCATAAACCATAATCGCAACAATAATTATATATCCTCAGCCCTCTTTTTTGGATCTTTCCAAGGCATTCGATATGGTTGATCACCAACTTTTAATCCACACCCTGCAAACATTCTGTCTAGATACTGGTGCCCTCCAGTGGTTTCAGTCCTACCTGAATGGTCGACAGCAGGCTGTCCTCTGGCAGAACAAACTCTCTAACCTTCTACCTAACACCCTCGGAGTACCACAAGGCTCTATACTAGGGCCCTTGCTGTTCTCCATCTTCGTTAACGACCATTATACTGTCATCCCAAAAGTCAGCTGTATCCAATATGCTGATGACTCTACTCTGATTTGCTCAGCCACATCTCCAGTAGAGTTATGGTCAGCTACCCAGACCACCTTTAATACAATAGAAAACTGGCTTTCTGAACATCGTCTGATCCTAAATCCCAAAAAAACTAAAATGCTGTTATTTTCACCAACACGTAGGTCTACCGCTTTCACCTTTACCATAAAATCAAATGATGGCACAATAATCTCCCCTGACCCATCTACAAAACTATTAGGTGTCATCATAGACAATAATCTCATATTTGACCTACATGTTAACCAAACTATCAAAAACATCAATAAAAAACTAGGGTCACTTTACAGAATAAAAGCCTTCCTAACCCCTCCAGCTAAAATTGCCATAGCTCGCTCTCACCTTCTTTCAACCCTTCTGTATGCATCCCCTCTACTCTCAAATTTGAACAAGACTGTCCTTAACAAACTCTCAGTTTGCTACAACCACATTGCCAGGTTTGCCACTGGGCTGCCTTTTAGGACACATCATTGCATCAGTCTAAATCAGCTTGGTTGGCTTAAACTACCTAGCCTTATCCAGTATAACCAACTGATTATGGCCTATAAAATCTTCTATAATCCGGACAATACTCCTGCACTTAAAAATATTATCACCCCCTATAACAATCCTAGACCGCTTCGATCCTCTAACAAACTACTAATTCAGACTAGCAAAATTAATAACACAGCCGGTGATTCTCTCTTTGCTAACTCTGTAAGTAGATCCTGGAACTCACTTCCAGCTGATATTACCTTACTTTCCACCTTAGGTCAATTAAAGACTAGACTCAAACAACATTTGTCACTTAACTGGCTATGTCAATGTATCAAGCCTGGCTAACTTGAATGTGTAAAAATCTTTTAACCAGTTTACTGTGTAATTTAATTTAATCCTGACTTGTGCTCAGGACTAACTTTAACCTGTGGAACTTGTTTAACTTGCTTACTTATGTAATCTCTGTAAATAATCTGTTTGTAATATGTAATGCTGGTATTATGTAATGCTGTATCTGCTTACCCTTGGAGCTTTTCTCCCCGGGCCTCCGCTGAAAATGGACATGCATCCAGTCGGACTATCCCGGTCAACAAATGTAAAATAAATAAAAATAAATAAAAATAACCAGTTTTAACTGCAGAACATGTTAGAAACCTGCAGGTCATTAACATTGCCCACTTTTGTCAGCATGAATACAATAAATGATACTGGGAGCACAAAACCGAGTCCAGTTGGAGATAAGCTGAGCAGATAGTGCTTTCTTAAAAGGTGATGTTTATGGGACTCGAAACTTGAGAGAGGTACCATTTGGACACCACTGGTGAGAACAAGGAGTTTCCAAAACTGTTGACTGGGGGAAGTTTTTAAGAGGATTATCTGTTGTGGTGTATTACTTATTGAGAGATTTTATGCTGAGGTATTTATCTATGTAAAATAAGATTTGAGTGGGCTAATCTCAGTTGCAGATGTGGTAATATTCAGTGTACATTCTAATTCATGTAGATTTATAGATGAATGCAATCATGGGCTCAAGAATGGATTGCAAATTATCTGTTTTTACAAATTTAGATAGTATGTTAGAGTGACAATTAGTAGTTATTGGCAGTAGATTGAGCCTTTTAATTGCACTGTTGACCAGTGCTTTTTCCTGAGAAATAATGGAAGATTTTACAGTACTAAGTAATCCCCAAGTTCCCAAACCGGATAGGTTGAACAGAACAAAGGACTTGCAGGTTTGGAACCCTTGAGCTTCCTGTACAGGATTCCATATCCTTATTTTTTTCCCCTCATATGTTTTTTCATTGTTACTATGTAAAGTTGATAAACATTGTATTGAATGCATTGCACTGTTTATTTTGGCAGCACAGTCTGAGGCTGGGCATTCTCTGTTGTTTGAAATTTGATATGCAGGGAGTTGTTTATAAATAGGAAAAAGTCTAAGTTAAAAATTTTCTTGAATAATTTAGGAAGACATTGATGCAGCAGTGAACAAGCTGCTAACCTTGAAGCTAGAATACAAGACAGTAACAGGAAAGGCATACGAGGCTGGATCTCCACCAACCAACGATACACCCATCAGCAACAGTGAACCACTCAAAGTGAATGATGATGAAGACTTTGTAGATCCATGGTCAGTTCATACGTCGAGTGCCAAGGGAGTAGACTACGACAAACTAATAGGTGAATGTTTTGTTTTGTTACATAGTTTAGCTTTGTAGCCATTGCAACGTATCAATGCATGACTGTAACGTGTGGATCTTTTGTAAAACGCTATGTAATTTCCTGTGCATTTTAGAGCAAAACTTAAACTGTTCTTATGACATTTCAAATAATTAGTTTAGAAACATATGTGAAGCTTAGTACTGACACATGGGTTATTTCATGGGTTTGTTCCAAAACATTCCTTTCTTTGTTTTAACTGGTTAATGCTGAATGAATTTAATATATTTTGGAGGGCCTACACCATCTTGTTTTGACTTCTGCCCTTATTATCATCTCTGAGTCTCCCATTTAGTCCTGTTTTTTGACACGAGTGTGATCACAGAGTCTTTTTGATCTGCTATTGATTCACAGCTCCTTCCTCCCTTCTGTCTAGATATAGCATTCCACTACTGCATGTGGGATTGCCTTGTTTACCTTGTGATCTTAGTTCTCCTAAAAGCACCAGGTAGTTTTGCTGTGTACATTTCAGTCATGGTCATCGTTCTTCAGTTCTACAGGTAATTATATCCATCTTTTAAAATATAAAAAAGAAATGTTTTTAATAATACACATTGTATACTGTTACAATTGCCTTTTAACAGTCGTACAACTTGTAGCCGTCCAGTACTGCACTTCAGTTGCTACTCATCACTGCATACCTGACTTAAATTATACGTCTCTGTCTGCAGGAACAGGCCAGTATATTAATATACTAACCAGCCACCATGTCTGCAGAGTCTTGTGTCATCCTGAAACCAAATAGTAGTCAGCTTCATGCCTTTCTTAGTCCTCTTACAATATTTATTTTGCTTGTAACTTGTACCTTTTTTGGTATGTGTGTGTCGTTCATGTATGAAATGCATGTTTTTTCATACATTTACTTAACGTATTTATTTTTTCACATTTGTATAAGGGTGCACTGAAAACATTATAGTCGATCTTATAGTATCAGACATTTTGCTTAATACTGCACTACCAGTATTATTACATTAGCAAAATTCAACATACTATGGTCACTTAACACAACAAAACCATAAGTTTTTATATAATAGATGCTTTTCGTATTTAGATAATTTGACAGTGGGAAACAAAAAATATTTTTTCTCAGTGTTTAAGTGAAATAATTACATTGCCAGAACCATAACACCAAGCTTTGTTTTTGATGAATCTGATGAAGCGTGGGTGTCCACGTGAAAGCGCTCATTTTCTGTCTCCAAATAAAAGATTTATCCTTCACAAGCGTTATCAGTGTGCTTCGTTTGGAATTCTACAGTATTGCAGCTATTTTGGATGGTTCTAAGCGTTTGATACTACACTTGTTTCCAGTATTTAGCTTTGCCTTTTTGGTGTGGTATCATTCAGCAGGATAGCTACCTATTTTCGGTGTTTGTTTTTAAAACTGTTAAACACACAGATCCCGATAGAGGAATTGTCAGTATTCATCTGTTTCTTAATGAGCTTGAGCCATAAAACTAATTTTTTTGACAAAGTAATGCAGATAATTCTAAAACAAAACCTGTTAACAAATTATTGCAATCTTGAATGTTTTCTATATATATAACATGCAGTCTCCTCTAAAAAAAATTGTTTTCCCAAGTCTTATACTTGCTGTTTGTGTTGCAAGTTCATAGGTTCATAGGTTCATACTAGGCTATCTGGCCTAGGGCATTTATAAGCCTAGCCAGAATGTGTTTGGCTTTCGCCACCCATTTTAAATTTATTTTGCTATGCCCTTTTTCGAGGTTAGTATACTGTGCCTCTGTCTAACAGTGACACAGAAGTGATACCCGGGGTAAACCTACGATCTCCCATCCACTCATCAAGATTCCTCTTGAAGAGAGTCAATGAGGGACTCTGCCTAACCTGGACTGGGATTTTATTCCAGAGTGAAGGGAGCCTCTGGGTTATGAATCTGTCCCTCCAGCATGTCCTATTTATTTCAGTGCTGAGGTTCAAGTCTCTCGAGCGTAGCTCGATAGGATTTGGATTTTCTGAGGTGCAGCATGTCCATTAATTCCGGGTTGGGCGTGGCTTTATGGTCAGGCACAGATCGCCTCTGAACAGGCGGTATGCCACTGAGTAGAGCTGGAGTTTCTTTAACCGGGCAGCATATGGCATCTGTTTGAGCCCTTTGATCCTCTTGGTGAGGTACTTTTGGGGTCTTTCCAGTTGCTGCAGGTGTCTGGTAAGGTACATCCCAAAAGGGGCATTGTACTCAATTATGGGCCTGATGAGGGATGAGTAAAGAGGCACGATGACCTCCCCTGATGTAGATGTGAATCCCTTCATGATTGGGTGGGCTATATAAAATGTTTTTCTAACCACTTTGGCCACGTGGTTGTCAAATGAGAGATTACTATCAACTTGGGTCCCCAGGTCCCTAATTACTTCTTCTGTACTTAATGGATTTCCACCTATGTGGTAATTTGTGGGCACTTTGTTTTTGCCAAAGGGGATGACTATACACTTTTGGCATTTAGCTTGAGGCCATGGCTCTGGCACCAGTTGTCTGTTTCTATGAGGCCCTTTTGGAGGATGCTTGTGTCGGCTGGAGAGTCGATTATGGCGCCCAGTTTGCAGTCATCTGTGAACTTGGTCAGCCACAGTCCTTCCGTGTTGGCCTGTACCTCCGAGAAATATATACCCAACAAGAGAGGTCCCAGGACTGAGCCTTGTGGGACACCACTTGTAACTGGTTTGGAGTCTGACATGGCTCCAGCAATTCTAACCATGTGGGTTCTGTCCTTGAGCCAGTTTGCAATCCATCTAGTGACATAGGGGTTTATATTTAAGCTGGTGAGCTTATCTGTAATGCCCGAGTGGGGTATTGTATCGAAGGCTTTTGCGAGGTCCAGGTAGGCTGTGTGGACCACCTTCCCCTCGTCAATGGCCTTGGTGACTGTTTCAAAGAAATCAACCAGGTTGAAGAGGCAGGATCTGCCCTTAACAAAGCCGAACTGGGTAGGATCCAGTGTTTGTAGGTCCCCAATATCTTTATTTATGAGGTCCATGATGATCCTTTCCATAGCTTTGCAGACCAAGCTAGTCAGGCTTATGGGGCGATAGTTTCCAGGATCCGTTGAGGCACCACCTTTATGGAGAAGGACCACTGTTGCTGTATGCCACTCTTTGGGCACATATCCTGTAGTAAGGCTGAGATTGAACAGTAGTTTTATGTTTGGGTTTAGCTCTTCTTTGAGTTCATGTAGGACGCAGCCCGGGACACCATCTGGTCCCATTGATGCTGTGTTTTTTGCTTTGGAGAGGGCGGCTCTTACCTGAGCATCTGAAATGTCAGTAGGGCAGCACTCTGCTGGGATAGATATTTGCCCTTTTGGTGGGAGAGGGAGAAGTTTGCGCTGAACCTGTCAGCTGGGATGTTGGCAATGTCTGTGGGTTCGGTGTAGTTTTTGTCATTTTGGACTAATTCTGAGCATATCTGGGAATTACCACCCAGGTTCCTAACATAACTAAAGAAAGCCTTGTGATTATCCTTAGTGTCCTGTGCAATTTTTCTCTCGAAGCTGGCCTTAGACAATTTTATGTGTGCCCGTAGTTTTTTGCTAATACTGATCAGTGATGCCTTCCTTTTTGGGATTTTGCTTTATCATTTAGTAGCTTCCTCCTTCTATTGTATAGTTTGTTTATGGCTGGGGTCCACCAGACAGGACGTCTGCCTTTGGAGGATTGGGTCTTGGTTTTATTTGGGATCGCATGATCCATGCATTCCTGAAGGTGTTCATAGAATGCGTTTATAAAGGATTCTGCGGTCTGGGCGTATTTTCCACAGGCCGGGGCTTTGAAGGATCCCACCTCAGTTTTGAGGAGTGTAAAATTTGCTTTAGAGAAGTTTTTCACTGTGGTTTTCTGGTCAGCGGGTGGGGTCGGGATGTGAATATCCAGTGAGATTAGTTTATGGTCTGATCTTACCAGTGAAGGATACACTTCTGGTCTGGAGCATAGAGTCCCCATGTTGGTGATGATCAGGTCCAGTATGTTTTCCCCTCTTGTGGGAGTGGTAACAAGTTGTTCCATAGCATTTGAGTTTCTAAATTCTAGGAACCTTTGGGCTAGGGTGTTGGAGCTAGAGTAATGCTCCCAGTCTATGTTTGGGTAGTTGAAGTCACCCAATATAATGGTGTTTGGAGAGACCTTCATATTTTCCAGTGTTCTCAGGAAGGCCGAGTGGGGTTCCTGGGTTTGGGAGGGTGGTCTGTAGCAGGCTATAAACTGGAAGGCAGTTTTACCCACTGTTAGTTGCACATGGATAGTCTCTGATGCTTCGTGCTTTGCCACCAACCTGGAGGTGTGGGTATCTTTGATGAATATCGATACTCCCACTCCTTTTGTGGTTCGGTCCAAGTTTTGGGGCCGAAAAGCATGGTATGAGGTATAACCTGGTAGTGCTGGGGTGCTCTCGGGAGCCCTGAACCAGGTTTCTGTTACTGCACAGATATCGATGTTCTCCATGCTAAGGAGAGTTTGAAGTGCGTGCATCTTGAGGTTTAGACTTCTGGCGTTGAGTAGCATTACTCTTAGTTTCTTATCCCTTGTGTTACCTATGGAGGTGGGTTTGTCTTTTGAGCCTTGCCTAAAAAAGGCACTATGGGGGTAGCAAGAGCCTTTGCCAATATCCGAAAGCCCAGGGGTGACAGGTGCAAGCCGTCCCTAGCGAAGCATCGTGGCTTGTCGAGCATATCATCCCATGCTGACAGGCATTGGATCCCCTTTGAATGACACCAGTACTTAAGCTAATTGTTGAAATTGATCATCTTGTCTTCATATTGTGGCATCATTCTTGGTGAGGGTAAGATGCTACTCAAGGTCAGGGTCATACCGGCCTGGGCTACATGCTCAGAGAGCTCCTTTATGTCTCTTTTCATGTAGTCCAGGGAGGTACGTCTCAGGTCATTCACACCAGCATGGACAATGACTGAGTCATATTTGTACTTGCCTTGGAGTGACCTGAGTGCTTGTGTTATGTGGCGGATTTTAGCGCCCGACAGGCTGCTCACCATGACCCTCTCCTTGTTCAGCCTGGTGAGCGGGATGTCAGTGTGCCTGACGATAGAGTCACCTATTACAAGTGTATCAGGTGTGTTGTTTAGTCTTAAGGGCTGTGACTGTTTGGCACACTGGCTTTGTGAGATATGTGTTGCACGTGTTTTGTTTTGGGGTAGCGGCTGCTTGGGTGTCTGCTTTGGAGGTCTCTGCTGCTTCGGCAGATCTTTATTTAGAGCCTCAGTATGTTTTTGTGTGATTATGTGTTTGGTTTGCTGTCGTGGTAGGTCTGTGTGAGACTGGAATTGTAGTGAGTGTGGTTTCCTTCTCCTCCTGACTGGTTATGCCAGTATTGAGTTGAGAGAGCTTGGCCTCCAGTTTGGCTATATGATTGCATCTCTCACATGTGTTGGAATTTGTTGGGAGGAGGAGAGGGTTGTCTGTGTACATGAGGCAGTTGTAACATTGCCTCAAAATTCCCATATTCACCAGCTGGACCGGAGAGGAGATTGACAACTGACCTTTGGACATGCTAGAATAATATTGGGAATTCCTTAATAATTGAAAACCAGGGCCAGTGGGGAGTGAGGGTGTAGTGCTTTTAATTTTTAGTGCTGACTTATATAATTGTTTTAGTGAGCAAGTGCCAGGTAACTTAAGTGCAATGTGTTACAGGTAACGTAAATGCAAAAACGACAAACAGTAACTTTCTTTCAAGTGTAACAAGGAAATAAGTACAGTAAGCAATGCAGATATCACTAGTGATCCACAGAAGCGCTGAAAAGCCGCGTATTAGGTGGAATTAGCTTTCCAGGGAAATAACAAGCAAACAAACAACAAGCATATAAACAAAGCTATATTCAGCAGGCCTGGATCTAGTCTATGCTACAGCAAACAAGGTGTACCAATTTCAGTAAGATACAGTTCAAATATTCAGGCACTGCATTCTTACAGAAAGAATTGAAAAACCTATCCCCAGCATGGAAACTGGATGGATAAGGGGAATACAGGAGATTGTTGTTCTATATCTCACTTGAAGGTTTATCATTCTTCAATATGTGCATCCCATAAAGTACAAATGTGGACTCCTCATATTCTACAGAAGAATAATTGTGTGTGTTTGTGTGTTGTAATGGGGTACTGCTAATTCCAGGAGTAGTTCCTTTACCTCATATCCATTGAGTAGGCTGTGGCACTCACAGTACCCCACATTGCATTAAACAGGAAATCAGAAAAAAGAAAGCAATGAATAAATTCACTGTCTAAGGCTTAGTTTTTCATTGAGTACACCAGCGAACTGTGACGCATCCATTGAAAATCAATACTGCCGCAGTTAAAGATAATCATTAGGTATTGCTTGTTTGTTCCTTCCTTGTATGTCACTTTGATTATGATTTTTATTGTACGTTTTGTAGTATGAATTTGTTTCATAAAAGATTAAAAGAATAAATGCTACTACCACTTAAAAATGCTTAGGGGGGCTTCCTATTAAATCTGAAGACACCTTTGTTAGTCAGTGTTTCATTTAGAAGTAGTTGTTCAGAGTCCGTTTGTACTGTAGTTGACTTGTTTTGTTGACATTTTATTTTGGTGGATTTTTTTTACTTTTGCTGTGGTTGCGTGATCCTGGAGTATGTATTCTATGAGTAAGGGGGTAGAGAGTGATGCTGCCTATACTTAGGAATGTGGAGGCACAACCTTTTACAGGTAAACTTTTGTTTTTGGCCTGTTGTGTTGCAGGTATCTTTTGGATTCTGCCAGCTAATAAAATATTATTTAGACAGCCATATTTTCAGGAAGTAGTAGAGTAGTTGTACATCATATAAAGTGGTTTAAAAATCAGTGCATTGAGAAAAAGAGAGCAAGTAAATTTTATTTATTTTTATTTTCATTTGTTTACTAGGATAAAACACTGATCCAAATGAATCATTTTCAGGTTAAGCCTAAGAAAATATAATACCAACGTAACAGCAGAACAAATTTATAAAATACAGGTACAGCAGAGATGAAATACTTGCAAAGATCAATGTGCTTACCTGTTTTATTATTTCTATAGTTGTATGTATAAGAAAACTGTATTTTGAAGCCAACTTCTCATTTCCCTCTGTGACTTTATAAGGTATGTAAAACTGAAGTGTTACACTGACACTGTGCTAAATGTGGTATATACACTGAACACATTACATATGGTGGAAGTGGGAGGAAATGGGAAAGGTAAGAGTAACATTCGGTGTGTGTAGGTGGGTTGTGAGAAGGAAGAGAGGGAATTATTCTTTTTACCATGTATTGAAGTGGGTTATGTTTCTGAAGGGAGTGGATTGTCTAACAGGAAGTGAGAATATGGTGATTGTGTAATGCTGCTGGTTGGAAGCATTTACAGGTAGATTCTTTGGCGAGACATTGTTTGAGCTGTACACAAAAAGCTAAGAAATGGGACATCTGAGTTTTGAGTGTGGGGTATAATACAGAAGTTGTAATCCATGCTAATAAGGTTGTACCCTGGAGTCAACAAAAAGAGGTGGTGGAAAGTGATTGGTATCTTGGGGTGTAATTGTGTGTTCTTTGTCAATCTGCTAGCAAAGTATGGGAAGGAGTCTCAGTTCAGGAGTTTGTAGGTAAGAGATGCTGCTGATAGAGTGCATTGCTGTTGTATTGGCAGCCAATTTGTTTTCCTCAGTAATGTGCAACAGTGTGTTAATTGGGGGTTAAGGTTACAAGTCTACTAATACTGTTACTGGTGCTTTAAAGAGACATCATGTTTTTCTTTGAGATGTTGGCACTGATTGGCAGTATGTATTCTGGTTGGGGTAACAGAATGACTTTGCCAGTGATCAGTCTGCTTTCTTGGGTTAGAAAGTGAGAGATGTTTTTTTAAACCAATGTAGTAGTCTGTTAGTCATTGATTTTGTGGTGGTGATGGAGTAATGGGTGGATATTTAAAGGTAAGGCGTGGTTTTAGGGTTCCCTGTTGTTCAGTACTATGGTACAATTTGTGAGGTAGCTGTGAGCCTTTGTCTTGTTCCAAAAGTCATTGATTGTTTTTTTGTGTATTTAAAATTGTTAATAGTGTAGTGCATGTTGAGCTTTGTGTGTTGTGAGTTGCTGAACTTTTTGACTAATGGTAATTTTGATAGTTGTGCGCGCGCATGTGTATGCGTGCGTGTCTGTGTGTGTTCACATTACATTTTTTGTTTGTATATATTTTAAGGATCTGTGTCATTTGAGCAAATGCCCATTTGACTGAATCACAAATCATTGAACAAACTTGACTGAAAACACATTTGAATGAATGTGAAAAATATTTTACACAGCAAATGTACCATAAGATGCTTTTTCAACGTGGCAAGCCCCCTACCCTGTACCACATTTTGAGAATCTTACACACACACGCACACACACACACTTTTCTTATATGTATTAACTCTATATTTGCACAACTACAAAGAAAAAACAAAAATGCCACACACACACTGAATCAATGCTGAAGCACAAACACAGACATCTACAGATCTGAGGGTCCAACATGATGTTGGCCATTGCCAGTCCATGCATACATTCTAAACTTACCTCCTTAAGAAATCTCTGAGATCTGAAATGACATTGTTATATATCTTATATAGACTCAAACACTTTTCTTTTAGTTATGCTTCAGGCAAATGAGTTTGACTTTTAGTGATTCAGTCAAGTGAGCATTCAGCCAAATGACAGACGCACACAATTCCTATCACTGTGTATAACTGAAGGCCAGGGAACAACTCGAGTTACCAGATTGTAAAAAAAACAGGTTTATACACTAATTCATGTGTTCAGAATAAAAATCAAAATGGTAGATTTGGTTACTTTCTACCATATGCTTACAAAATATGCACTCTCTCCAAAAATAAGTTTTCAGAAGTCCCAAGCTATAGGCATCAACCAGGCTCTAATTCCCGCTCTGTAGTTCAGGTGATAGTCTCTAGGTGCATTCCACAAGTTGGCCCTGTTTAGGCTGTTGCACAACATTAGGAACAAACTTCTGGTCTTGCTGTTACAGGCCACCTCTTTTGTATAAGCTTAATTGGCCACCAGTGCCTTGTTCAACTGGTGAAAACCCAGTTTTCCTGAGGAACATCTCATTCCCAAGACATAGTTAAAGGCATATACACCTTCAAACCCACAAGTCTTATCTGCCCCCTCCCCCCAGCACCAAGCCATGGATTTTAGGACTCTGGGGAATCCATCAGCATTTCCGTTGGCTAGGCTGGGCTTACAGGTTACTATAGATTGAAATGTTAGTAGGGATACTGCCCACCAGGACAGCTTTATATTTCCATCAGTCTACATACTCTGCTACCATAGGAGGGGCATGATCAACTGCAAGGGTAAAATATTTGAGTAATAAATAGTACTTCAAGGCATAGAAGGCCCAGTGTGTTGCTTAACACTTTTTCAGGCTCTCTGTTAGGATATGCCAGGGAGGCGAGGTGGTACTCCTGCAGGAAGAGGGTTACTTGTCCCCAGATTGATCAAGCTGGCTGGCACCCTACCTTCAAATCTGAAATGAGAACTGGAAGCTAGCCGGCGGAATCCCAGACGAGAACGAATGGGCTGCAGGGCTGTTGCCTAGCCTGGGGATACCCAGCTTCCATTCCACCAGAATGAGTAATCCTGTTGGTTGAAAGTAGATGTGCCATTGTGCAAGATCCTAGGGGAGTACACATACACACACACACACACACACACACACACACACACAAACACACACACGCAAAGAAGTCTGTTTTTACCTTGACAGCTTTCCCCTTCTGTGAAAGCTGTCAAAATGCAAGCAACAGTTCTGAAGTTATGCCTACTTTCTGTAATACCAACCTATTCCAAGAAAAGTCTTTTACTGTGGGTACAGGCCAATTTTTTATTAACTTTTTTCTTTTAATTTTAGTTATGGTCTTGCCATCCTTTTCCTATGTAGTATCCTAATTAATTGGCTTACACAGTATCCAGTTTACTTTTCTAAACATTTACACTCAAACCTGCTTGTCTTTTGGATTGTGTCATAGCCTGGAGCATATTCAGAATGAGGCTTCTGTACTTTGTCCATCAACCTCTGAAAAGTGACTGGGGCTGTATGCCAACAGGTGCTAACATTGTGTAGTGGAAAATATGATCATGGGATGTCCTTCCTTGGATCACTGTTACAGTTTTCCAATAGTTAGTTTTGGGTTATCTCACCAAGTAACCAGACATCTGGCCAAAATGCTAAAGCCAAAAACTTCCTTATGATCAGATGTGTGACCGAAGCATGCAGGTGTAAGGGTACATAAGCATATAAGTATAAGATCCTCCAACTTTCTTGCTGCCAGTCCAAAAGTGGGTCTCACCTGTCAGTCTGTTTGTTCACGTGGTCATTGGTTCCTTTGATAGATCTATGCTGTGTGGATTGATTGATAGTTCCCTTGTCCCTAGTCCATCTGCCATTTTTAATTGACTGGCTTTGGGTGTCACCCAATGGTATTGGAATACTGCTACAGTGATATAAGGAAGGACATAGTACAGTTATGTAAGAACTTACCATAACAGTAGATA
This sequence comes from Protopterus annectens, assembly GCF_019279795.1. Classification (NCBI taxonomy): domain Eukaryota; kingdom Metazoa; phylum Chordata; order Ceratodontiformes; family Protopteridae; genus Protopterus; species Protopterus annectens. The sequence goes on from NC_056737.1 coordinate 912,768,049, forward strand.
TCCTACTGATCACTGCTTATGTACCCTTGTGCCTGTGAGGTTAGGTCATAAGTCAGACGTATGGATTGTATGGAAGATTTTGGCTTTGGTACCCCAGCTGGACATCAGATTATCTCAGCGAGATAACCCAGTAGTTTTGGGATACTGCAGCCATGATCAGTAGGACAGCTACTGTTATGGTAAGTTCTTTACACAACTACTTTACAAAGACTTTTTCTTCAGCACAGTGGGTAAGTGGTATCTGCCAGTACCCCATTGTCAAGTCTAGGGTTGTTAAATATCTGGCTTTTCTTAGATTTTGTCTCGGCTAATCAATTCCAGGCATAATGGTTAAGGTCTTTGCCTTTCATGCATAAGTTTACAAGCTTTGATCCTGACCTCCGACCAATTGCCTATATGGGGTTTGCATGTTCTCCCTGTGTATCTGTAGTGTTCCTCCCAAAGAGCATGTAGTGTTTCCACCTCAAAACTCACTCAATAATGGAGTTGTGGGCAACAGCATAGATTCAAGATAGTGCCTGTAAGGGAGCAGAGTTGTATATGCCAGCTCCTTTGAACATTAACTGGAACACAGATCACAGATTATATGTTGTGTCAGTGCTAGTAACTTGATGGTGTAAAAAGTGTCTCCTAGGTGCCTTTTGGTCATGTTGACTAATATCACCAAAATGGGCATGGGCAGTTACCGGGTTGAGGACCTGGCCTACTCTGAGCTATGACAGGGAGTCATGCTAACAGTGGTTGGGGTACATGTGCCCCTGCTGGCCAGAGTATGCCCTCTATAAAGTTCAGCAGCCCTGGGTCAGTAAGCTACTGGCTGTGTGGTGTTCAATTGCCCAGCTTGGATTGCCTGATGTAGCTCTGTTGAGAGAAAGCTAGACTTAAAACCACTGAACCTGCCAAACATGAACTAAGCATTGCTCCACTCAGTGTAGGTTCACTGACAGGATGCAGCCTTGAAGTGGATAATATATGGTAAGGAGGAGACTGGGCATCCTATGTATCCATGAGACAAGATGGAAGGTAGTGCAGCAAAGTCATTTGGCTTGGGATCCAGAGTCTACTACTCAGGAAGAAGACAGACTAGAAATGGGATGGGAATTGTGGTAAGAGAGGTGCTTCAGAAAACAGTGAGGGATGTCAACAAGAATAGAGAAGGAGAGGCCATTCTAGACTTTTGTCTTGTAGATGGCTTGATGGTGGCCAACACATGGTTCAGTGAGAGAGAGTCACAAAATCACATGCAAAAGTGGCCAACATACAACTCTGGTAGACTACCTCCTAGTAGGGCAGTGAGGTAGAATTGGGGACTCGAAAGTCATCCCCAGTGAAACAGTTGATCCATACTATAAACCACTGGTTGCCACAGTTAGCTGCAAGCAGTGGTCAGAGAAGGCTCTAAGGTCAACAGAGACTAGGCTAAAGACCTGGAAGTTGACTGGAGAGAAAGCACAGGAGTTCAAGGAATTACTCAGGGCTCTAGCACATCGGGATAAAGAGAAAATTGGTGGAGTTGAAGAATGGCAACGCTTAAAAACAGTATGTATGATGACTGTAGAACATATATGCAGCTGAGTCAGATATGGAAGCATTGAACGTAAGAAAAGCTGGTAGTGGAATGCAGAAGTCGGGGAAGTCATCAAAGAAAGGAGGAGCATAGGAAAAAGTGGGAGATAGAAAAGACAAATCAGGCTAGGAAGGAATGCTGGTTGGCTAACAAAGAGGCCAAGAAAGGCTTTGCAGTAACAAAGAACAGGGCATCAGAGGCACTCTACCAGCTTCTGGAAAACCACTCAGTAAATGGCACAAAGAAATTCTATCAAGTTGCAAGGCAAAGACAGAAAGATAAAGAGGACAGTCGGACACCCTTCATAAGTGATGTCAGCAACAACCTTCTCGCCAGCCCACAGGATACAAAAGGCAGATGGAAGGAGTACTTCCAGCAGCTTCTGAATGAAGAAAACCCCTCAGAAATTGTACTGCCCCAGATACAGTCTACGATGAAAGAGGAGGAGGAGCTCACCATAGAGACGTAAAAACAGCACTGAGGAAAATAAAATCAGGGAAAGCAGTTGGCACAGATGAGGTCACAGCCGATATAATAAAGATATTGAAGGATGTTCTCAGATAGTGGAGCAATGGCTCCTGAGGGTACTCATAGCAGTATGGAGAGAGAGGCCTTTTTGCATTCAGTTTGAATGCATTCTGTATAGACCAGTGGTTCATAAAAATGAGTTATTGTTAAAGTGTTTCTGCATTACTGGGAGGGGGGGGGGGGTTGGTGGTTATAACGAGGTGCCACAAAAGCAAATATAACCATAAGTCAAGATTTGTGGTACTGAGTTTGGGGGAGTATACATCAAAAAGGAAGGGTTTGCAGTACTGAGCCCTGTGGTAATGTACTGGTTACTTTATTTATTTTTTTATTTTAAGTGGCATCTGCCACCTTAATTGTGAGATTTATACACTTCATAAGGGACACCTTCATAAGAAGAGTCACAAGAATAATCGGATTTCAGTTCTTTTAACTTGCTTCAGCCATTCCTTGATTCCAGCTTTATAGTCAAGGTTATTCTTTCTGTTGTACTCCATAGAGTAGCTTCAATTATGCTGTCACACTCCACACACTGATTTTTTTTATGTAAGCTCCTGCTCACTCTTCTGAACCTCCACATCAGAAATTAACTTCCTGTCTTACCAGCACTTTAAATAGCAAGAGTTTTCTTGTTAAATGACTAGTATGTAGTTTTCCTGATTAACACTGTGGGAACATCTCATTCTCAAGGCTCATTAGAGGCTCCATACCCATCAAGTGTTCAGATTTTTGTGGAGTGTCCAGATTTTTGCATCAGATTTTTGACTTGTTCTCATAAAATCTGTGATTTTCTTTCAGATCACTGAGGACTAAAGTCACTAAATAATTACAACTATTTGAGTTTTCGGACCTCATATCCCTCAGAAAATGCAGGTTAATGCAAAGACTGTTAGTGTAGCAAACTTCTAAATTTATAAGAGCAATATTGAAAAATTTCCGTTTTTTTTTTTTTTTTTTGCATTTGCCCCCCCCCCGCCATTATCTTTAGCTTTGTCCAGACTTCTTGCGTGTAGAGGTTGTGAAGTATGAGACCACATCAGCATGTCAGAATGCTCTTACACACACACACACACATACACACACACACACACACACACACACACACACACACTAAGGTATGTATGCTTGAACATTATATACAGGTGTATGTGCACACGTTTGTGCATATCTGTGTGTGATATCTATAAAAATGTACATATATATATATATATATATATATATATATATATATATATCTAGGTGTAGGTTCTTGCGTGTATGCTAGGCTAATGACCACAGGCTCCTTTTTAAGCTTAGCCACGCATACCACTTGTACCTGACAAGTTTTAGGAACCTTAAAGATTGTTCTTGGGGACATAGGTAGGTCTTGGCTTGGAAGATCAATTATTTAAAGGTTGCCTCTGTCCATTAGGGACATGGGTTCCAGACAAGGGATAAATTTCAGACGCCCTATCCACTGGTCCAAGTTACACTGAAGTTGGGTTAGGGAAGAACTCTGCTTCACATAAATGAGAAGCCTGTTCAGAGAAGGGGTAGTCTCTGAGACACATTCCTGTTTCTCTAATATGTACCATTTACGTCAAAGACAAGGCTAAAGGCCCCTTGATTGGGTAATTTTGATGCGGTTTGTTCTGCAGGTATACAGAGGGTCCATCAGAGAGGTTTCCAAGGATGCCTTGTATGCCAGGCACAGACTGTCCCTCAGCAGTCTACAAGAGACCAAGTACAGGGATAGGGCTTTGAGGTGATCCACACAGGAAACATTTAAGCTGTGTATTCCTTTGTAAGGAACTTTTGTGAACATTCCACTTGTCGCATGTGCCTGATCAGGTACGTACGAAAGGGGCTGTTGTACTCAATGACTGCTCTGATGAGGACTGAATACAATGGAATGATGCCTTCCTTGGACCTGGATGAAGTGCCCTAGCTTATAAGTCGTGCAGCATAGAATAATTTTCATACTACCATATTCACATGATGGTCAAAGGCCAGGCTGATGTCTACATGTGTACCTAAATTCCTGGCTTCTGGGTTTACTCTTAGGGGATGTTTTGTCACTGAGGTGGTTTCCAGGGTAGCTAATTTTCCAAAGAATACTATTAAGCATTTCTTTACATTGATTTTTAGACTGTGGCTGTGACAGCAGTTATTTGTATGAATCAGCCCTTCTTGGGGGATATTAGTGTGTTGGGGAGATTCTCTGACTAGACCTAGTTTGCAGTCATGTGCAAACCTGGATAGCCAGAGACCATTGATGTTGGATTTGACTTCAGAGAGCAGCTGTCAAAAATGATAAAATCCAGCGTTACCCTTTTTGTGGAGGTGGACCCCTATCCTGACTTTGTGTGCCCTATCTGGGAGCTACCAGGTTGTTCAGAGGGTGACATAGGAGTTTATACCCAGTTCCGTGTGTTTGTCTACAATGCACAGGTAGGGTATTGTATCATATGCCTTGGCCAGGCCAGGATAGGGCAGTATGCACCTTTTTGCCTTCGTTGTTTGCTTTGGTGACCTTATTGAAGAAGTCGCCAGGCTGAGTAGGCATCATCTGGCTTTAAAACCAAAGTGGGATAGATCAGGTGTCTGAAGATTTCCTATGTCACTGTTAATCATTTCCGTAGTAATTAATTCCATGGCTTTGCATATAAGATTAGTCAGACCTATGGGTCTGTAGTTGCCAAGGTCCATAGATGGTCTTCCCTTGGGTAGAGGGCTGACCACTGCAGTTCTTTCACATGGCATAAAGCTGGTCTGGAGGCTGTGGTTAAATAATGACTCAGGTGGTCCTGATAAGTTGTATTTCATGCCAGTTTAAGAGGCATCCTGGGATATTATCTGGCCCCATCAGTCCTGTAGTCTTGGCTTTGGAAAGTGAGTTGATGACCTGCTCCCTAGTGACAGTTTGGAGGGGGTTTGTTCAATGGTATTTCTTGAAGTGTAGCTGGGGGAGGGGTAAAATTGTAGCTGAATTTTTTGCCCATTAGATTTGCTTAGGCCACTGAGAAGCACCAGCCACCTACATCTTCTAGCTCAATGTAGGTGGTTCCATTTACAGTTAGTTCTGCACATTGTTATGTACTGCCTTTCAGTTTGCAGGCATAGCTAAAGGAAGGCTTATGATTGACCTTGCTTTGGGAGGCTAATTTTAGTCCAATTTGGTTTTGTTAGACTTGATTTGTCCTCAGAGTTGCTTGTTTAAACTGATGAGAAAGTTTTTATCCTGCTGAATGTTGCACGTCTTAATATTTTGACATTACTTTCTTCATTTTGTCATTCACTCTATTGATATTGAGATTCCACCAGGGTGGCTTGTTTTTGGAGTTTCTTCTGTTTATTTATGGTAGGCACAGCTGCCTCTATGCATCTGCTAAGACAACTTTACAGGGTCTCTGTGAACAATTCTGCATAGGCGGCAGTGTATTCATGGTTTGCTGCAGGGGGGGGCTCAAATTTTGCCAAGTTATCCCTTAATAGTAGGAAGTTTGCCTTTGTGTTTCAAAATTAGCAGGCATCCTGGATTTTATTTTTTTATTTCAAACAAGACTGCTTTATGGTCTGAAGAGGACATTATACTAGGAGTTGGGGTGGGTGCAACATTCTCCTAGGTTAGTGAGCTCAAGGAATTTGTGTTAACAAAGTCCAGGAGCCTCTCAGTTTGCAGATTTGTGGTCATGTATGATTCCTTGTTCATAACAGGGTAATTAGTATCACCCAAGAATATGGGATTGGGTTGAATGGTTAGTGTCCCCAGTAAGTTTAAATACATGTTATGGGTTATCTGTGTATACTAACCTCCTCAAAGGAAACACTTTTCCTTCCCAAAAGTTGTTCACCCGATGAAACGGATGAATCACGGACCCCAGCGCCATTCCTTCTCCGATAGTTGCTGACACGCCCCCTTCGCAAGTAAACGTAGATCATACCATTCTGAAAGTCTGTAATGTCTCTATTTAATTTTTGCTTCTTCCTTTCAATTACTTTATTATGCCTTTAAGTGGTAATTTTAAACATAAGTTGAGTAAACTGGAAAGTAGAATGATTATTAACTATCATACATTATGTCCCCAAGGAATGAATTTAGAAAATGATGTTATTATTTAACATAGTTTAGTAATACTATTATATGTTACTAAGGTCAAAGAAGTTTATTAAATGAAGTTAAAATACAGTTTATAAATATGTGTATTAGTGTGTTATGAATTTATATTTAAAATGCATATTAAATTGTGTACTAATATTGAAAATATTTAAATGTGGGAACATCTGGAATGTATTTACATCTCTTTGAGTAAGTGTGTATACATATATATATATTTTTTATATATATTTTTTATTGATGTATTCATATATAGATATTACAGCTGTATTTGAAAGTGGAATGTTAATATGAATGATTTTGTAGTACATGGGGACATTGGTATATGATTATAAGTTAAAAATCATCTTCTTCGTAGTGGTTACAGTTTGTTAAGAGAACTGGGTGTATGGTGAATGTAGTTAATCACATAATGATGTAATTGACACATTTAGAAGAATTTAATTGATTTATTGTTGATTTTAAAATGGTATATAAAGGGACATATTGTATAGTTGAAAATGTTCCAGTAGAAGGCGAGAAGCCGAGGTACCAGAACATTTGTAATAAAAGAACTTATGTCCTGATGGTGGATTTCCTGTCTCTTATTCGTGTGGTATGAGGAGTTCTTCATCATATGTTTTTTGAGATGAGGTTATCTGTGTATTTCATAATGGAATCTCCTGTAACCAAAATATTAGGATGTGTTGGCTTGACTTGTGTGCTTAGAAGTTGAGGCTCAGTGAGATGTGGCTGTATGCATTGTGGTGGTTGTTGTTTTGGTGAAGTGCTTTTGGAGCAACTGAAGTTATTTCTTGTAACGCATGGGAGGACTTTGGGGTTTAGGAAGTCCTACATTTAAGAGCCTCAGCATATGTGGGTCTTCGTGTCTGATCCGTATTGCATGTGGTTTGTGTAGTGTGTACATTCCTGAAAATCTGATTGGTATCATGAGTGCTTGTATGTGAGAGCTTTGCCTCCAGTAATCTTGTGTAACTACATCTCTTGCATACCATATCAGTTAAAGAATTTAATTAGTGGGATGCACAAGCCAGTGCATTTCTTTGTGCCAGTCCCAAGCCCAGATAAATGGGGAGGGTTGCGTCAGGAAGGGCATCCGGTGTAAAACTTCGCTAAACCTTTTCATGCAGTCACCAGTTAATATTTCCATACCGGATCGGTCAAGGCCCGGGTTAACAACGACCGCCACTAGTACTGTTAGCCAACAGGGTGCTGACGGAAATTAGGCTACTGTTGGCCGAAGGAGGAGAAGAGGCGGAAGGCATGGCCGAAGGCAGGAAGAGAGGAGAAAGGCTAGGACTGTGGTAGTGAGGGTTGGAACTTTGAATGTTGACAGTATGACTGGTATAGGGTGAGAGCTAGTTGATATGATGGACAGAAGGAAGGTTGGTATATTGTGTGTGCAAGAGACCAGATGGAAGGGGAGTAAGGCTAGGTGTATCGGAGGTGGGTTCAAATTGTTTTATCATGGTGTGGATGGGAGGAGAAATGGCATAGGAGTTATTCTGAAGGAACAGTATGCAAAGAGTGTTTTGGAGGTGAAAAGGGTGTCGGATAGAGTGATGTTTATGAAGCTGGAAATTGATGGTGTAATGATTAATGTTGTTGGTGCATGTGCTCCACAAGTTGGGTGTGCAATGGATGAGAAAGAAAAATTTTGGAGTGAATTGGATGAAGTGGTGATGACTGTACCCAAGGGTGAGAGAGTGGTGATTGAAGCAGATTTAAATGGGCATGTTGGTGAAGGGAACAGTGGGGATGAGGAAGTGATGGGTAGATATGGTGTTAAAGGAATGCAGAAGGTCAGATGGTAGTGGATTTTGCGAAAAGGATGGCTATGGTTGTGGTGAATATGTATTTTAACAAGAGGGAGGAGCATAGGGTGACATACAAGAGTGGAGGAAGATGCACACAGGTGGATTATATCTTATGTAGGAGGGCCAGTTTGAAGGAGATTGGAGACTGTAAAGTGGTGGCCGGAGAAAGTGTAGTTAGGCAGCATAGGATGGTGGTTTGTAGGATGACGTTGGTGATCAAGAAGAGGAGGATGAGTGTGAGGGCAGCACCAAGGATCAAATGGTGGAAATTGAAAAAGGGTAATTGTGAGGTGGAGTTCAGGGATGAGTTAAGACAGGCACTGGGTGGCAGTGGAGAGTAACCAAATAGCTGGGTAACTACAGCAGAGCTAGTAAGGGAGACGGCTAGAAAGGTGCTTGGTATCACATCGGGACAGAGGAAAGATGACAAGGAGACGTGGTGGTGGAACGAGGAAGTACAGAAGAGTATACAGGCAAAGAGGTTAGCAAAGAAGAAGTGGGATTGTCAGAGAGATGAATAAAGTAGACAGGAGTATAAGGAGATGAGGTGCATGGCAAAGAGAGAGGTGGTGAAGGCTAAGGATAAGGCATATGAAGAGTTGTATGAAAGTTTGGACACTAATGAGGGAGAAAAGGACCTGTACCGATTGGCTAGACAGAGAGACCGAGCTAGGAAAGATGTGCAGCAGGTAAAGGTGATAAAGGATAATGAGGGAAACATACTCACAAGCGAGGAGAGTGTGTTGAGGAGATGGAAAGAGTACTTTGAGGGGTTGATGAATGAAGAGAATGAGAGGGAGAGAAGGTTGGATGATGTAGGGATAGTGAATCATGAAGTACAGTAGATTAGCAAGGAGGAAGTAAGGATAGCAATGAAGAGAATGAAGAATGGAAAGGCTGTTGGCCCAGATGACATACCTGTGGAAGCATGGAGGTGTTTAGGTGAAATGGCAGTGGAGTTTTTAACCAGATTGTTTAATGAAATCTTGGAAAGTGAGAGGATGTCTAAGGAATAGGAGAAAAAGTGTTTTGGTGCCGATTTTTAAGAATAAGGGTGATGTGCAGAACTGTAGTAACTACAGAGGGATTAAATTTATCAGTCACAGCATGAAGTTATGGGAAAGAGTAGTGGAAGCTTGGATAAGAAGGGATGTCATGATTAGTGAACAGCAGTATGGTTTCATGCCAGGAAAGAGCACTACAAATGCGATGTTTGCTCTGAGAGTGTTGATGGAGAAGTACAGAGAATGTCAGAAGGAGTTGCATTGTATTTTTGTAGACTTGGAGAAAGCATATGACAGGGTGCCTAGAGAGGAGTTGTGGTATTGTATGAGGACGTCAGGAGTGCCAGAGAAGGATGTAAGAGTGGTACAGGATATGTACGAGGGTAGTGTGACAGCAGTGAGGTCTGCGGTGGGAGTGACGGATGCGATTAAGGTGGAGGTGGGTTAAATCAAGGATCAGCTCTGAGCCCTTTCTTATTTGCAATGGTGATGGACAGGTTGACAGATGAGATCAGACAGGAGTCCCCATGGACTATGATGTTTGCAGATGACATTGTGATCTGTAGTGAGAGTAGGGAACAGGTGGAGGAGACCCTGGAGAGATGGAGATATGCTCTAGAGAGAAGAGGAATGAAGGTCAGCAGGACTAAGACAGAATATATATGTTTGAATGAGAGGGAGGATAGAGGAATGGTGAGGATGCAAGGAGTAGAGGTGGCGAAGGTGGATGAGTTTAAATACTTGGGGTCAATAGTTCAGAGTAGCGGTGAGTGTGGAAGAGAGGTGAAGAAGAGAGTACAGGCAGGATGGTGTGGGTGGAGAAGAGTGACAGGAGTGATTTGTGACAGACGAGTACCTGTAAGAGTGAAAGGGAAGGTCTACAAGAGGGTAGTGAGGCCAGCTATCTTATATGGGTTGGAGACAGTGGTATTGACAAAAAGGCAGGAGTTTGAGCTGGATGTGGCAGAGTTAAAGATGTTAAGATTTGCACTGGGTGTGACGAGGGTGAACAGGATTAGGAATAAGTATATTGGAGGGTCAGCCCAGGTTGGAAGGCTTGGAGACAAAGCCAGAGAGGCAAGATTACGTTGGTTTGGACATGTGCTGAGAAGGGATGCAGAGTATATTGGGAAAAAGATGCTAAGGATGAAGCTACCAGGTAACAGAAAAAGAGGAAGGCCTAAGATAAGGTTTATGGATGTGGTGATAGAGGACATACAGGTGGTTGGTGTGACAGAGCAAGATGCAGAGGACAGGAAGAAATGGAAACAGGTGATCCGCTGTGGTGACCCCTAATGGGAACAGCCGAAAGATGATGGTTGTCAGCAAATCTGAGCCATTTACTGCATTACCGTAGGATGCCCATATCCACCAAGTTGGCTATGGAGATAACAGGAGAGTTGATGCCCAAGGTATAGGCGCTTTTTACTTGATCAAAAGGTTACTGAAGGACTATGCAGTAAAATCAAGAGTATCTAATGCAAACTGCAAGCAGCAATGATTGTCACTGTTCAAGCCAGTTTCTCTTTATGCAAGTGGGCAAGTTTCAAGACTAGTTTTATAAAGAAAATGTCAGTCCTATGTGTCTGTTTCTATAGAGGTCATAGCTAAAACCCCATGCGTCTCAAACAGGCCAACTTTATACAGGCACAGAAAAATGACTACACAAAGTAGCCTTGTGGCCAGTCAAAGGATCTCACTCAGACTTGTATCTCTGTGCTTCCAGCTCAGAACAGACCAGCCTATGACCACTGCCATTAGAGTGCAGTTGTGAGTCTCCTTAATGTAGAATCACAAAGACAAAGCCCAAAGATGAGGAGCTAAGCTACAGACTAACTGACTAAACCAGGAAATACTGTAGTAAAACTTATTCATAATATGAAAATGTAGCAGCAGTACAGTGCACAATAAGTGGTACTAGCGCAGAAACTATCAGAAGTACTTACCTTGTGATTGGATTGCACTGGATTCAAGCCAACTCTCTGGAAACAGCAGTGTGGTCACCAGGCGATAGTTAGCTCTGTGGAAATGAACCAAGAGCTGTGGAAACAGACTGACTTTTTATGTGTGTGTGTGTGTGTGTGTGTGTGTGTGTGTGTGTGTATAAGAGTTCAGTAAATGTATATATAGATACATATAATATAATGTATGTGTGTGTAAGTATTATAAAACACCCCACCTCCAGGGTAAACAAGACCAGGACCACTACCGTACCGGCATGGAAGTGAGATGGCTGGGTTCTTCGTACTGATGGCTTGAACAGGTATTTTGGACTGCTTAGCCATTCACATTGTGTGCTGAGCAACATGTTGATAAGGAGGTGGGGTTATTCAGGTCTACATGGAAGTTTCCTTCTATTTGGATATGCAATCCTCAAAGCCGAAACCCACTTTTAGGTGAATGCTGTATGGTAGTGATCCCCACCAAGAGCTTAAGCTTACTCCTATGTCGCCAAACAGTCAGAGCCTCTTTCCTCTCCCCATTCAGCTCTGCCAGAACTAAGACAGTAGTTGAACCTTTTGTATGGATTCTAGTCAGTAACTTGGGATGTCCTTGTAGTCCAGTGTTGCAGTATTCAGTAGTAGGGTTTACCCTTCTTCCCATCAGCTTGTTTGGCCAGGTTTCTAAAGCTTTTCCAGTCCCTGATGGTGCTTCGGACGTCTGATGTGTTGGCTGGTACGTGGGCCATAAAAGTGATGTCTGCGCACACCAGTCCTCAGAACTTTTCAGCCGTACGCCAGGTGTTCCTGCTACTTGCCATTTCTTCAAGGCCGACTGCCAGCCAGACGCCGGTTAGGCCTGCAAAGAAAAAACAGAGCATGTCACTTTAACCCCTGAGGCCTTGCCAGACTGGCAGGCCTTCAGTCAGAGTTTCTACAAGGTCTTCCTGGCCCTTAGGCATACGCCTGACCTCCCTCATGTTGCTCCACCTCTTCTTAGTCCCAGGCCTATTCAGCCAGAGACTGCTCTTAGCCATCCTGCAGAAGAGGAAATGTCTGACTACACAGAGGACTCCTTGTCCTACTCTTCACAAATATCTTCCCCTCTGGGGTGTGGATCCCCAGAAGAAGCCTCTGCTGAACCTGACTTCCCTGTCGAAGACTTTACCTTTGAGGACACTGTTAATCATGAGGGAACATTTTAAATGGGATTGCTCAGACATGTCTGAGCAACAGAAAATATTCTATGACTTGATCCAGATGGAATCTCCTAACCCGGCCCCTATTCCTTCTGTCCAGCCTGCTTTCCTGGATGCTTTTGCAGCAGCATGTATAAACCCTGATTCCCAGCCACCTGCCCCTAGAAGGGCAGACTGGTTGTATAGAGTACCTGATGCAGACAAATTTCTTTTTAAATGCCCTCCAGCTGACCCAGCAACCATTTATATTGCCACTGATAGGGCTACCAAACTTCTCCCTACTACCACTGTCCTGCCTGTAGATAAAGACAGCAAGGCCATGGAAACGTGGGGGAAGAAGATGCACACTCTGGCTACTCTAGCCTTTATGGCTACAAATTACCAGTCACACATATGGCCAAATAATCCTTGGCCTTACTGGACAAAGCTTCTAAGGAACTTAATGAGATCCCAGACTACTCTGCAAAGGCATCCCTGTCTTCCATGCTTGGGCTCATCTCCCAAGTCAATAAACATTCTTTAAGGTGTGCATAAAATGCAGCAAATGCCTCTACCAGGTCAGCTGCATCTGCCTCGGTTTTGAGGAAATACTCTTGACTGCATCTTCAGCCCCTACCAGATGATTTTTAAGGTCAAACTCTTAGATGCTCCTTTGGATCACACTGCCTTTTTTGGCACCAAGGTAGCCGATCTCTTAAAGTCACCTCAGCAAAAAGAGAAAGAGCACCAGGATCTAAAGCATCTTCTTGTCTCTCCAATCCCAAAATTTCAAAGAAACTACCCGGCCAAGACACAGTCTATTAGGAGTCTTCTAGGCCCTCTGTCCTCTCCAGGTGTAGAAGACCACACAGGAGGCAGACTACTCGGCCTAAAACACCTCAAGCCTCTGCCCAGAGACCTCCTTTTTCAGAAAGGGCAGGCAGCATCTGACTACCTGCCGCCTTTTCTAGCCCCCCTCCTCCCACCATACCTTTATCCTCCCATCTCTCTCACTGCCTCCCTGCATGGGCCCTAGTGACATCTGGCAAATGGGTTTTGTCTATCCTGAAGGAGGGTTACTTCATGTCTTGGATGTCCATCCCCCCAAAACTTTCTATACCACTACCTCCCCCCCTTTCAGTGGTCACTCCTCTCCGAGGTTCTAAGCAACCTGCTGCTCCAAGGCATCATAGAACTTGTCCCCCCCTAACTCCCCACTCAAGGGAGAGGCTTCTACTCCAGAATTTTTCTAGTGCCCAGGAAAGAGGGACCATGGAGACCCATCCTAGACCTTTCCCACCTCAACCCATTCCTGAAGGTCCCCTCCTTCAAGATGTTAACACTACCCAGTCTCTTTACCCTCATCCTTCTCCAGGCCTTCATGGTGACCCTGGACATCAAAGAAGCCTATCTACATATTTCAGTAAAACCGTCCTCCAAAAAATTCCTCAGATTCAAAGCAGGCTTCTTGCATTTTCAGTTTTGTGCCTTGCACTTTGGAGACTTCACTGCTCCAAGGATATTTACAAAATGCCTAGCCCCAGTCATTGCTTACTGCAGAACAAGAGGCATGCAAATTTTCCCATACCTATACCATCTGCTCATTCAAGCAGCAGACAGACAAACCCTCCTAGCCCACACAGAGGACATCCTGCTCCTGCTGCCGTCCTTTGGATTTGTGGAAGTTTATGAGGAACCCTATCTAAATCCTACACGAGACATTGTCTTCCTAGGATGCAGAATCAGAACAGACCTCAGAATGGCCTTCCTACCTCAGGAAAAAGTGCTTTACCAGACCCAACACCTTCAGTCTGCCCTCTTTTCACCTGCCCTGACGGCAAGGGAATTCCTCAAACTTCTCAGCCACATGGCTGCCACTGGCAAGATTACACATGAGAAAGATGCAGTGGTATCTTTGCTCAGTATGGACCCAGTCCTCATGCCCCTAGAGTTCAGAATCCCACTTCTGCTCTGCCTCCACCAAGAACTAAAGTGGTGAATGCCCCAGGTGATACTAAAGCCAGGTCTGTCCCTACAATTGCCCTCAGATCATACCCACAGACACCTCAGATCTGGGCTGGGGAGCAATGTTAGACACAAGAAAAGTGCAAGGTTTGTGGAAAGACAAGCACAAACAATGGCATATATCAACATCAAAGAAATGTCAGCCATACTTCTGTCCCTGTAGGCCTTTTTACCTTTCCTCAGACAGGGCATTCTGAAGATCTTCACAGACAACACCACAGTGATGTGGTACTTGAACAAGCAAGGAGGGATGAAGTCCTACCTCCTCTGCAGACTATTCCTACACGTATGGAATCTAGCTCTCTCCCAGGGGATCTCGCTACAGGCAGCCTACATCCCGTCCCAACAAAATTACCAGCCAGACTCCTTAAGCAGAACCTCCTCAGACAGTCATGAGTGGATGCTGTCAAGGGAGGTATTCCCAGAGCTGATCACAGGTGGGGTACTCCACAGATAGACCTGTTCGCCTCCTCCACAAACAGACAACTCCAGAGCTATTGCTCCAGAGCTTACAACCCAAAGGCTCTTCAAACAGATGCCTTTTTAATGTCCTGGAAGGGACCTTCCCTCTGATCCAGAGAGTCCTACTGAAAATTCAGCAGGACTCACCAAAACTCTTGTTGGTGACCCCCTTTTGGCCAAGGCAGCACTGGTTCCCCCTACTTCTTCATGTATCCAAGGACAACCACCACAAGTTACCCCCATCAGTGGATCTAGTCGCACAACACCAGGGGACACAGATTCATCCACAGTGAAGATCCCTGCACCTTTCCCTGTGACTAATAGGATTCTGATTCCCTTCAGACACTTATGCAACAAGGACATGCTCTCGGTCTTGCAGGAGGCCAGGAAACCAAACACGAGAAAATCCTATCTCTCTAAATGGAGAGAGTTTTCTATCTGGTGTCAGAAAAGACAGATAGAGCCGCTGGACAGCGACCTGCCTCTAATTCTTTCTTACCTGTGTGAACTGCTAAAGATAGGCTTGTCTTACTCCTCCTTAAAAGCACACCTGTCTGCCATTTCTGCCTGCCTGCCTATGGAACCTCCACTTGCTTCCAGCCAGGCTATTCCTAAAAGGTGTTTTACACCTTAAGACCCCCTAGAAAACTAACTCCTCCTCCCTGGGATCTTAATTATGTGTTGGAAAAACTCACTCTGCCACCCTTTGAACCAGCTAGCAAGGGTGACTTGAAGTTTTGCACTTGGAAAACAGTACTGCTAGTAGCTTTGACTTCAGCCAGGAGGGTCTCAGAGCTCCAAGCCCTCATGGCTACTCCACCCTTCCTAGTTTTCCATATGGACAGGGTCACCCTCAGGATTAATCCCTCCTTCACCCTCAAGGTGGTTAATGACCTCTCCCTAAATTAGGCTATTCACATACCCACCTTCTTTCCTAATCCTCAGGGAGACAGTGTGAGAGTCCTTCACTCTCTGGATGTACACAGGCAATTTTGTTTCTACTTGCATAAGACCAAGCCTATAAGCAAACCAGACCAGCTGTTTGTTTCCTTCCACCCCAGGGCTCTGGGGAAAGCTGTAGGAAAGGAAACCATTTCTTCTTGGATTGCTAGGGCCATCTCCTTTTGTTACTCTCACCATGGAATGACACTAACAGGCAACATCAGAGCCCATTCCACAAGGGCCATGGCTTCCTCTGGACCCTTCTTTAAAGGGTTAGATACTAATTCCATTCTGGAAGCTGCTGCTTGGTCATCTGTGCACACATTCACCAGACACTACAAGCTGGACCATATCTCCAGGACAAGAGCTGGATTTGTCACAGCTATCCTGCATGGGTTCCTGGAATCTTCATCCAGACCACCATCCAGCCAGCAGTGAGCTTTTGTACTCACTCACTAGTGAATACTGCAACATGGGAATAGAAGGACATAGGAAAGTTGTGTAAAATCTTACCATAACCATAGGTGTCCTTCTCTTCCATGTTGCAGTATTCCTTCCCTCCCTCCATCCTCTTGTTGTCCTTGCACTTGCTCTCCTCGCTCCTACACAGGCTATGCTATCAGGACTGGCTCCGTCTGGGGCTTCACTTTTATGACCCATGTACCAGCCTACACGTCAGATGCCCGACGCACCATCAGGAACTGGAAAAGCTTTGGAAACCTGGCCGAGCAAGCTGATGGAAAGAAGGGTAAACCCTACTAGTGAATACTGCAACATGGAAGAGAAAGATATCTATGGTTATGGTAAGATTTTACACAACTTTCCTTTATTTTAGACAGTCACGGCTCACACTGTACCTGTATGGATCTGACCAGAATTTGTAAATATTGCCTAATCACTTTGAAGCTTTTGTCCCTTTTTGAAAGACTGTTATATTGCCCGTTATTTTGTAGCTTTCTTAGACAAAACAAAATGCAGTTCTGAAGTTTACACTAAGGAAAGAGGAAAGAAAATGTCTGTTACTTTGGTACAGTTTTGCAGTTGTTGATTAAGCCCCATTTCATATTCTTTGCTGTAACTTAGTATGATTTTTCTTTTCACAGTTCGCTTTGGAAGCAGTAAAATTGAGAATGAGCTGATTGAACGAATAGAGAGAGTGACAGGATGTAAAGCGCATCCTTTTCTTCGTAGAGGAATCTTTTTCTCTCACAGGTTACAATTTTTATCCATCTTTTATGGTCTGTTTTCTTCACTAAAAAAAGCATGTGTACTGAGCAAGACCTAAACAGTAGTGTGTTCAAGTAAAATACTGCTTAGTCATTTTGTTGTAGTAAATGGGTCTATGTTAGAATACCGAACGTTCAAACTTTCGAGAGTTCTATTATCGACCTATTTTTAGTGAACGCTGAAAATATCGAAGAAACAGAAAACTAAATTTTTTCCTAGGGAAAGAATTCAATTGTCCGTTTCTGTTGCTTCGATATTTTCAGTGCTGTGGTGGAAAGGTATGGGTCGGGTTCAGGTAAGTGTGCGATTGTGTGGATGTGAGGTTTAGGGCAGGTTAGGTGTGTTAGGGTTAGGGTGCGGGTCAGGTAAGTGTGCGATTGTGTGGACATGAGGGTTAGGGCAGGGTAGGTGAGTTAGGGTTAGGGCACGGGTGAGGTGACTGTGCGATAGTGACAGACCTTAGGGTTAGGATTTGGATTAAGGTAAGTGGATAGTTAGTGGTGTATGTATAGTTTAGTGTAGGGTTAGGTGTAAGAGTTTAGGTGTATGTGTGTGGATTGGTGTGCTTGTGTTGTGTGTATGTGTTTTGGAACAGCAAATTTTTTCCCTAGGAAAAAATTAGCTGTTCTGAATGTTTTGCTGTTTTAAATTTTCGATTCATAGGGTTCGATATTAGAACACACGAAATTCTGAATGTTTGATGTTCTAATATAGACCCATAGTAAATGATAGATAAACCTAAGAGGGATTGTTGATTTCACTGAACTAAGGAATTCGTAGCTATTCCAAGGATACGGAGTCCAATGACCATTCACTCATCGCTAGTACCTTCCCCTAGGTTGCATCTCCTTCCTCCAGGAGGGCCATAACAGTTAGTTTGTTTGTTTGTTTGTGTCTTTCGGCTTTTCCCGGTTAGGGGTCGCCACAGCCAAACTCCGGTCCGCTAATGATTGGCAGTACCAGAGTAAATTCATTGGATACCCATCCTGTCATCTAGATTATGTTTAAAGGAAGATAGTGAGTCATACAGCTTAATATGTAGGGAGGTTTATTTGAAAGGTGTGGGAGATGCTAGGCTGTAAACCTGCCTGCTAACTTATTTTCTTTGTCTTTTGGTAAACATTTCGATCCCTAGTTCTAGCATAGGTGGAAATATTGGACTTGCTTACCCCAACATTACAGACCTGATTTTCCTGGACCTCCTGTTTCTCAGCAAGACTGAGATCTGTCTCTTTAAAAGTCTTTGTTACTGAGTAAAGGAACAGGCTCCACCCTCTGTTGGTAGGGACTTTGGGCCCATAATCTTTTTGGTTAGGAACCTTTGTGGACCTTATTTTTTGGTATGTTTGGTGTGATACACCCCAAAGGGGTGTTGTGCTTGATAACTGGCTTGATTAGAGCTGCATACAAGGCAGTTATTCTTTAGACCTTAATAATAATCCTTTGGCACTTAGCTGGGCTAAATAAAAGGATTTTCTGGCAATTACTGTGACATGATAGTCAAAAGAGAGGGAAGAGAGCTATTAACCCAAGTGCCTAAGTCTTCACTAAATGTTTTGTTTTTTTACTGCCTGTGCACTATGATTGGAGAGTGGTTTGCCAGAACTGATGATAACTACACTTCTTAGCATTAAGTTTGAGCCAATTTTTAGTACATCAAGAATTTATTAGAGAAAGGTTTTTTTCGTGTTATAAAGTGGTTTAACGACTCCCAGTTTGTATTCGTCTGTAAAATTTGTTATCTCAGGGTCTTGGCTGTGCATGGGGATCTGATAAGTAAATAACAAACAGAAGAGGTCCCAGCACTGAGCCCTGAGAAACACTGCTGGTCACTTTCCTACTTTCTGATGATGCATCTGCCATACTGTGTGGGTTGTTTCAGCCAGTTTGCTATCCATGTTAACACATTTGGGTCAGTTTTAAAGCATTTTTTGTATGAGGAATGTTTTCAAAGGTCTTGGCCAGGTCAAAATGACCACCATCTAAAGTCTCCATACTATTTTGAAGAAGTTGAGCAGATGAAACCAACAGAATCTACTCTTCACAAACTCAAACTGTTGGGAGTCAAGTCTAATATTTTAAGAGGTCAGTTATAGCATGTTCCATGGTTTTGCAGATGATGCTTGAAAAAGCTAATAAGGCTGTAATTACCCAGATTTTATTGTAAGCCTCCCTTAGAGAGGGACATTACCACTGTAGTGCTGCAGTTGTCGGGGACAAAAAACATTTGCTAAATTTAGGGTAAAAGTTTTTTTAAGGAGTCCATCTGCAAGGGAATGTTTAACAGTATTAATTAAGCAACCAGGTATATTGTCAGATCCCATGGAGGAAGTATTTTTGGTCATGGCCAGCATTTTCAGTAAATTATTCTGATATTTTGGAATTTTGAAACGACATCTTGGGGTGAAGATTGCATTAAATATGTTTGGAAGGATGTTAGGAATGTGTTTTGAGTGAGTATAGGAAATATTATGAGTAAGTTCAAAGCAATATATGATGGTGTGTTTTTTAGATTTGTGCATAACTAAATAAGTATTTTGTCTTTGGCTTTGGAGGCCAGCCTAAGTTCATGGGCTCCTGTAGAGGACCTGAAAGTATTTATTTTTGCAATCATTTTTAATATACTTGAGAAGAAGAGTTTTGGGATTTACTGTATAATTTAATTTAACAAATTTCTTTCTTTTGTTATATAGCTTGTTTATGTTGGTGAACCGCCCGAGTGGTTTATTTTTGAATTTCCAGTGATACCTGGTTCTGGTAGACTGCTATCTCTGCATTTTTCTGATTGGGTGTAGAATTCATTTGTGAAGCCTGCTTCTTTATAAAGGTCAGGAGAGTAGTAGTCCTAAGCAAATGTTGATATTTCATTACTGATAGAATCAGGTTGACATGAATTTAGTCCTTAAAATAAGTGGGGTTTGCTGTGGAAACTTTGTGGGTTTAAAGGAAAAGGTCACAAATTTATGTTCTTCATCATGTGGTTAATTTAAAACATGTTTCAAAATTATACTCTGGAACCTTAGATTTTGAAATGGTGATAAGCAGTATACTACTGATGTGTATTTTGTATTTCAGCTTTGATAAGCTGGTAATTTTTTAGGTTTGTGTAGAAACTGGATAAGATTCATAAAACACGATACCAGTTAATACACTAAACTTCTTTCCAATGGAGTCTCCCAAAGCTGTTGCTAATATCCCTGTAAACAGTTCAATGCAAATTTCAAACCACTTACCCAGTCAGGTGGTCCCCCACCACTAGCCATCCCATCTCTTCCAGTATTGCCTTGGACAATTAATTTAGACAGCATGGATATAACAAATATAGTACCTCCAGGAGACGTGATAACATGCCTGACTGTTGTTAGTAAGTATAAAGCACCACATAGCCAAACCCTTTTTAAACTTTTTAATTTAAAGTCTCCTCAGTGGATTGCATCCTTGAAGCGTGAAGTACAGGCAAAGTGATACCACATCATGGTGTGTCCATAACAGACCCTTCAGGCTTTAGACCTATGTGCCTTGCAAATTTCATCTATCTAGTGATGGAGCTAATAATTACCAAGCTGATAGACAATGACATAAGTAACCTACTTCTACTTAAACCAGTCAGGATTTCTAAAAGTTATATTGGCTACTGAACAGGGCGGCCACGGTGGTGCAGCAGTTAGCGTTGCCACCTCACAGCAAGAGGTTCTCCGGTTCGATTCTTGGCTGGGGTGCCTTCTGTGTGGAGTCTGCATGTCCTCCCTGTGGTCATGTGGGTTTCCTCCGGGTGCTCCGGTTTCCTCCCACATCCCAAAGACATGCAGTAGGTGGATTGGACACTCTAAATTGGCCCTAGGTGTGAGTGTGTGCATGTGTTTGCCTTCTGTGGAAGGTTGGGCGCCGGGCTGGCAACTTGACACTGTAAAACTCCACTGCCAATCATGAGCGGACAGATGATCCGCTGTGGCAACCCCTAACCGGGAAAAGCCGAAAGAAGAAGAAGATGTTGTGGCTACTGAACCTAGTCAACTTCTTGGAAAGGATCACTTGAGCCTTGGATGAGGACCTGGCAGTCCACACTGTTTACCTTGTACTCAATATGGCATTCCAAACATCCCACACATTGGTATCATAAACTCTGCTATCTTAATGTAAACCTAGATAAAGTCTGCTGGATAGTCAGTTGACCCTTTCACAAAGCCCACACTGTTAATGTAGGGGTTACCACCACTAGCAAGAAGTGTGTCACCAGCAAGGTTTCAGAAGGCTGATGCTCTCTGGCTTCCAGTTCTAAGAAGTGAAAGGAGATGTCAAGGAATTGTGATTAACTAAGTTTGCTGATGACTTCAAACTAAGTGCAGAGGTAACCCCCCCCCCCCCTCCGTGATATTTTGGTATTCCATTAGGGACTGAAGCTGATCAGCTCCTAGTGCGATGATCCCAGGCTCACCTTGAATACCAAAAAGTGCTGCATATTTAACTTTAGGAAGTATACACCACCCTGTTATTCTTGCCATGTTGCTGGTACCCCTCTGAAAACAGACACTGTTACCTGAGAGATAGATACATGTGTTGGTAATCTTTTCTTTATTTCTTTCTATCCCCATGTTTCTGTTGTGGATAGCAAGTCCTTGTACCTTCCTTCTACCTTAACCCTTTGATCTTTGAAGTACCCCTCTAGTTCCCATGCATTCTTAATGCCTTTTGTACTCTTTTGTTGTTGCACCTATACTTGGTTACAGCATCCCCTTTGAAATGTGCAAACAAGCAAAAAACGAAGTACGGGAAAGTACTGTCACTGCAACTAGCAGTTTATTACAAAGGATTACTTTCTGGTACTTTGGTTTTTGTTTGTTTGTTTCTTTACAAGTTCTGAGCTTTTGTGTGCATTTGAAATGTACTGCGCTAAACACCTTGCCAATTTGAAAGACCCCAAATGTTTCTGACCAGAAAGATTTCTGGACTACACATTCTAAGCTACCCAAAGCCCTATTTTTTTCTACTCTGTGTCATATAGAGTCTTAAGGGATGATCTCTGTTTGGCCTTTTTAATAATGAAGGTCCTGGCATTTTTTGACCTCCGCCTTCACAGAACCAATATTCTGTCCAACATTTGTACCAGTAATCTCCACCTCCAGCAGAAGATGAACATCACCTGCTGGTGTAACAGATGTATAACCCTGTACATTCCCTGCCTTTAGAATAAAGTGGGATAAACTCCTCTTACATGTCAAAAGTAGTAGCACTCATACCTGTTTTCAAAACCAGATTTGACAGTTGGGTGGGAGACCATAAATTCTTACCTGTAATATGTGGAAATAAACTTATCAGGAGTGACTGATGTATTCTTAATTACAAGGGGTGTTGCAAATAAGCTTCTCAGTAGCCCTTCAGCCATAAGCACACTATGAATCTGGGATTCTTTGAGGCTGTGATATAGCAATTGTTCCATGTTAAATGGAACAAAATACAGCCAACAGTGTGGCATGAGGAATAAGACTCTAACTGCTGCCAACATGATCTTGGATTGATTAATAATTTGGGCATTAGAAGAGCTGATGAAGAAAGATTGGTTATTGCCAGCTAGACCCATGTCTGTTGCGGATGGAAGCAAATTGTGCATCTCTTGTGCCAAAGTCTAACAGAGACACAGTCCAGGTATGGCAGCAGGGTGAATGACAGTATGTGCATAAGTGCACGAAACAGTACACGGCACTGTAGATGCAGGTTGGTGCACTCATGGTCATGCATTTGTCAGAGGCTGGTAGTGTGTGCTACTGTCCCAGCAGCATGCATTCCAGGTCCATGAGTGTTTGGAGTTAGGATTAAAAGAAAAATTAAACTGCTCCCTCTACCAGAATTATGTGGGTATAATTGTCCAGTGTCTGTATGGTGGTTTTTGGTAGGTGGACAGCTATGATCAACCCTTAAATTTGAGTGACCTGCTCAGCGGTCAGAGTATTTTCGAGCCAGATTCTCAGACCATTGGCACAAGGTCATTCCCCTCATGTAAGTTGGAGTTGTCAGTGTGCTGAATTGGACTCGCTTAATGATTGCCTGGATGATGTCATCTCCACATGAATAGCAGATGAGTAATGGTCAGCAGTCATGAGAAAAGAATAAGTATATTAAAAAATCTTTATACATACATAGAATCTGTGCACCATACCTCTCAACTTGGAAACATCAAAAATCTGGACAAGGCCCATGAAAAATAGGTGCAAATCTTTATGCCGATTAACATAAAATGTACATACATAATTACTTACCCCACCCACTCCAATGGAATTGTGGGATACCAACTTCTAAACACAAACTGAAGAACAAGACAACCAAAATATGGCCAGACACACAAATGAATGTTCTTTTGCTGTTTCCCTTTGTCTATGTACATTAGCATGTAATTCAGAAGAGAAAAACATTTTTTTCAATCACTCTCCGACATTCAATTGCAGCCTGAGCAGACAGCTGGAGGAACTGGGGCATAGGAGGTCCTGCAAGAGACCCCTGACAATTTGCACTTCATTTCTAACCCACAGCACACAGTAAATCAGAACTCTACAATTAAGAGAAAAACAAGACACAATACAACGCATGGCAAGTCCTGTAGCATGCAATGTATTTACCACCTTCAATTTTAAACAAGTCTCTTTATTTTATGTTCATTTCATCTTAAATTGCAACCAGTGTTTACCCCCAAAGTCACCTTTGTACTTAAAAGAAAAACAGTAGCAAAATGAGTGAACAACTATTTTAAAATGCCACAAACGTTCAAGTCCAGTTAAACATCTTTTAGAGTTTGCATAAAAGGTAAGACAATGCATACAGCTGATATTTTAATAATTATTAAAGCCTACTAGAACTGCAAAAAAAAAAAAAAAAAAAAAATGAAAATTCCAGGTACTTTAAGCAACTCTTTTCTTGGATCGTCTTAATGCAAAGGTTTTGCAAAATTGACAGATGTTCTCAGGCAGGTTTTGGATTTAAAACAATCTAATCAGTAGTTGTTTTTTTTTTTTTTTTTTAGAAATCACAATGGCAGATTATTATCCGTAGTAGTATTACTGGAATCAGATCATCATGGATTTCATCTTGGACTGTGAATGTGCACATAAATTATTCAAAACTAAATAGAAATTACAGAGGAAAGAAATCAGGTTGCATGGTCCCTTCCCAATACCCAGGAAAGCTCTATATAATGAAGAGAGAGAATATGTCACGTGGGTTAGGGAAATGCTTTTTCAGACTGTGCATTTCTTTGTTTTGAGAACCCTTGGTCCCAGTGGTGAGTTAGCAAGGATTCCACGATATTACTTAAGATGATATGAGATACGCAAATACACACCCAGCCTTTCCAAACAGCGAAGCACCGGGACTGCTGTGGTGATAGTAGCTGGAAGATCATCATGGTTTCTAAAAAGAAAATATGTCCGTAACATCTACCACAAAAGAGGGCATCTTCGTGTAACATATTTTAGAGAGCTCTATTTTGAGTTAGTCATAATCAGCTTTTCATGAACTAAAACAATTAACTCTTGGTTAAAACAGGGTATTCATATTAAGAGAACCTCTTAAAAAAGTGAATGGATAGTACATGCATTTAATTTTTAATTACTGCTACATATACGATAATGCAATGGTTATTGTAGGTGAGTTCCCACACACATCTCTCACACGCACACACACGCACACACACACACTCTCTGAAGGTACACCAATAACAGGAAATAAAATGCAGGAAGGTAATTCAAATACAAACGGCAGCAGTAATTCGCACAAAATAGCCCAGTGCCAACGGGCAATGGCTGCTTGCAGTTAAAGTGAATAATTCAAATGCACACACACTGAAGCCAAGGTAGAGCAATAATTCCAACAGTAAATAAAATGCAGGAAGGTAATTCAGATACGAACGGCAGCAGTAATTTGCACATAATAGCCCAATGGGAAATAGTTGCTTGCAGTTAAAGTGAGTAGTTCAAATTTTTGCAATTAAAGTGAATAGAATTCAAGAGCAGCTTGTACCTGGATGAGCTTGGGAAGTACTTCAAATTCAAGAACGAATGTAATTCAGTAAATTTGCACATAATAGTTTGAACGGTGCTAGCAGACAATAAAACGTTACCTGGAGACTGGAGTGGAGGAGCTCTGCTGCTGCTGCAGTCGACACGCACTCTACGTTGCTGAGCCCTCAGCCAATTCCGACAGGCTGCTCATGAAGCTGATGTCATCTTGTACATGGTGACATCAGCAGAAACAAATAATAATAATAAAAAGCCAGGAAAATCGGAAATAAAGGGGGCCACTCAGAATTTGTGGCACCCCATTATTTGGGCCTCAAAACCAGTAAATGCCAAGGAATTCTGAACAATTGAGAGGTATGCTGTGCACACACAAGCGTGTGTGTGTGTGTGTGTGTGTGTGTGTGTGTGTAGATATATATATATATATATATATATATATATATGTAAAATGTGTGTGGGTGTGTGTATATGTATATATATATATATATGTGTATATATATATATATATATATATATATATATATATATATATATATATGGGTCTACTTCATTTGCCCTAACTTCCAACTGACTGACACCCATTTGCCCGACCCCATTTGACTGACACTTCATTTGACTGACAAGTATTATTGGCAAGTAAATGGAATATGCCCCCTTCCCCACTGTAATGCGACCCTGGAGTTATAATATATAGTTAGGGGAGGTGTGGGGGGCACAGCACCCCACAATGGGGGGGGGGGGTCGGGGCAAAGCCCACCACTTAATTTCATATTATATTGTTTGGTTTTGCTTTCATATTGCTTAGTAAAACAAAACTAAGTGGGGGGCTTCACCCCCCCACTCTCCCCATTGTGGGGGCTGTGCCCCCATACCCCCCCCTAACTATATATTCTAACTCCAGGGTCGCACTACAGTGGGGAAGGGGGCATATTCCATTTACTTGCCAATAATACTTCTCAGTCAAATGAAGTGTCGGTCAAATGAAATTTCAGTCAGTTTGTCTTGGGCAAATGGGTGTCAGTCAAATAGAAGTTAGGGCAAATGAAGTAGACCCATATATATATATATATATATATATATATATATATAGATATAGATATATATATATATATATATATATATATATATACGCAAACACACACACATATACACATATATATATATATATATATATATATATATATATATATATATATATATATATATATATATGGGTCTACTGTATAACTTCGAAAATACACTTCTTCAAAATTACACAGTAGACCCTGGGTTACGCGAAAGTGCACTTTTGTGAAACCCGCTTCAGCGAACGGGCTACATACTGCAGTTTAGTGCAGTAGTCACGAACCTTAGGGTTAGGGCACGGGTCATGGTAAGGGGATAGCTAGTAGGGCTATCCCCTTACCATGACCCATGCCCTAACCCTAAGGTCTGTGACTACGACACCACAGTGGAGGACATAGAACATTTTCTTGCTGTCCTCCACTATGGTGCGATACATTCTCAGAAGCAGTGTTCGTGGAAGTGCACTTTCAAATAAGTGCACTTTTCCGTAACTGAGCAGTCTACTGCTCTTTTTCGAATAAGTGGTATTCGATTAAAAGCAGTAGACCCACATATATATAGATATATATATATAGATATATATATGTACGCATATATATGTGTGTGTGTGTGTATATGGAGAAAAAGAGCTGCATCTGTATCTCTCTCTCTCTCTATAGTAGGTTGAACGGACACTGCTCCGACAACCAGGAGGAGAACGACATCATAATGTCGAAATCACGAATATCAATACATTCTGCACATGCTCTGGAGAGGTTACCTTGGGGCAGACTAAACCAACAGCAAGTGTTTTTGCAGGGGGGCTCCCCATACCCCCTATTAATTGTACATACTAACTCAAAATTGCATATTCCCTGAGGAAAGGAAATATTCCCCTACCCAGGGATCGTCAGTCTCACACACCTGTCAACCATCTGTCCCTGTCAACCAAATGGTGTCGATCTCCTGGGTGTTGGGGCAGTGTCTGTTCGACCTACTATGCTGCACTGATCTATAAATGTAGGTATAAGCAGATGATGGCAAGAAAAGATCTGTTATACTATTACCCATGGATATTTCCAATTGGATGTCAGAAGAGATTTGAGCATTCGTTACACAAGGGCTTTTATGAATTCAGTTCTGTATTCAAGATAGTGATGGATGCATATTTGAAATTGTTTGAAGCATCATGCATCTCAAGTTACCATTAATCATCTGGAAAAAAAAGCATTTTGCTTCTTTTACTGACAGTGGAACCTAGTTTATTTCTGAAGAATTTTCGTTGTTTTGTTAAATAGAATTGAAAAATCCATTCCATTGATATATTGGGGCTCCCTGCAATTCCTGGGTTAGCCAACAAGTGTCTTGTATAGACGTTTAAGACAAGTATGAAGAGGTTATCAAGTACCATGCTGGGAAATAAGGATAACATTTATCTGTTACATTAGAGAGCAGCACCGAATTATGCTACAGGCCAGGCACCTGCAAAATTGTGATTGATTAGGCATATCAGAACTAGACTGGACTTGCTGTTTAAAAGTAATGGTATTTACAGAAATTCTGACAAGATGATTATGAGAGATGTAGAGCTTTCAGAGATGAAGTACATCTTTGGAGTACAGCTGAGGGATATCCAAAGTATATTCTGAGAATTATCAGGGGTAAAATAATCCTGGTTTCATATAAAATCTAATAGACTGATTAAGGAATTTCTTATAGTAGATACCGAGACCATTTAAAGGCTAAACTATCCATGTTTATGGATGCAGCCACTGAAAAATAGAGAGTTCAGATTGTGCAGGATGGGATAGTGGCTGTGTTTGTGTTTCCTAAGGAACATGATTCATTGTCCATGTGTGACTTGCTCCCTGACTTTCAACAGGAGACTAGTGTGGAACAGGGAGCCTTTATGCCAGGGAGCAAAGAACCAGTGTCCGAGTTACAGAAACATGAGTCAGAAAACCACCTCTGTGTTCAAGTCAGCAAGACTTTGTGCTTCAGTATTTCAGAAGCCACCTCATCTGTGAACTTTGCCTCTGGACATAGCATGGAATGTTGCCCTGGTAATTTATTTTTTGAGTGTATACTGAAAAGGGGTGCAGTTTATGTGCAGTGTATCGAATAATGCACTTAACTCACATGCAACCCCGAATAAGTGGCAGTGCATATGTACAGCTGGTCAGTCAGCGCTTGGCAACATACTTCTTTGTTGAAAATACTGTCACTTCAAAACTATTCTTGGTCTCTTTATGAATTGCCTCACATTGTCGTGGTGAAGAGGCTTGTATATCTCACAGAAGCTATGAGCTGTACTATGTAGGGCCACCCAAGACAGGCAGGTCATGGCAGATATGAGAAAAAGACTGCCCTTGGAGAAGGGAATAGCAAGGTGCTCCAGTAGTTTTTAAAAAATGTGTATGGAAAAAAGCAATTACAGACATGTCAAAATGATACCAGAAGGTGAGACTCTTGGTTCTGAAGGTGTCGGGGTATCTAGTGGGAAAGAGCAAAGAGCATAGGAAAGAGCAAAGAGCATAGGACAAGTATAAGTAATACTAAAAGATCTGATGTGAATCGATTAAAGCCAAAAGAATGTTCATCTGCAAAGATGTCCAGAGATGAAAGGCAAGTCTGATTCTGGAAGGGACAGTAAACCATTTGAACCCAGAATGTATTTAAAAAAAAAATCTGTGAATCAAGGCAAAGTTAATTTGATTAAGGATGAGATTACAAGAATGAACGTTGGTGTCCTGGGAATTAGTGCATGAAAGTTGGCTAGAATAGGTCTTGTTACATTGGATAATCATCAGATTGTCTATCATGGGCACAAATCTTGCAAAAAAAAAAAGGAATAGCCCTCGTAGTTAATAAAAGGGTGTCAAAATGATGTCTGAGTACAAGGCAATCCCTTCAGCATTACAGTGATATAAGTTTATGATTCTACTACAGATGCTGAAAATAAGGAGGGTGGATCTGCAGCACCTTCTGGAGAGAAAAAAATATTCATCATAGATGACTGTACTACCAAAGTTGGTATTCCAAGTACAAACTGGAGTAATGGGCAGGTTTAGCCTTGAATGTAGAATGAAGCTGCATATGGAGTAGTGGAATTTTGTCAAGATAACTCGCTAGTCATAGTATACTTCTGTTTCAGCTGCCAAAGAGACTATGTCCCTCCTCCCCACACTCACAGATGTTATTAGAAGGTCAATACCAAAATCAGACGTACTGTAAAATATACAGTCAAAGATGAAAGAGTTCTGCGCAGACAGCAAAAACAAGACCCAGAGCTGAATGTGGCTCAGACCTTCAGCTTCTTTTCATAAAGTTTAGGAACTGAAGTAAAGAAAACTAGAAAGCCATGCAAGCTAGCAAGATATGAACTCAAGTAGTGTCCTGAGTGAATATGAAGTGGGGGTGAAGAATAGGTTTAAGGGATTACATTTGGTGAGTAAGAACTATGAACCAAGGTTTGTGATACAGTCCAGGAGGTAGCAGCAAAAAATTTTAAAACAGAAAGAAAATTAAAATGCAAAATGGGTGTCTAGGGAGGCTTTAGCGGTGGCCAAGAAAAAGAAGAGTACAGGGTAATGGAGATGGGTGAATAAGTCAGAGTGAGTACAGTGTTTTAAAGAATAGCAATAAGAAATACTTAATTCATTAACACCACTGAGCTGTAGAATGTCAACTCTAGCAGCCTGCATACATCCGTAAATTCCAGGGCATTTTCTGAAAGTTCAAATTAAAAAGGCATAAACCAAACAACTGTAATATCTTGTGCATAATAAATGTTATTATAAAGATAGAAATAGCAATGTTATCAATGAGAAGTGTTTTTTAGAATTATAGCAGTCAATGTATTCATAGGCATTAGTACTGAAATATAGTCCCTTCTGTGGAAGGTTGGGCGCTGGGCTGGCAACTCGACACCGTAAAAAATTCACTGCCAATCATGAGCGGACAGGTGATCTGCTGTGGCGACCCCTAACCGGGAAAAAGCCAAAAGAAGTAGAAGACGAAGTACTGAAATATAATGCACAAGTCCTGTATTACATTTTTCTTAAAAGTTTCACAGCGTTTCTTGTCTTGGAGATAGTACAATGTAGGCCTATGGTGTTCAAGCATTTTTTTGTTCAGTCTGATTTCAGCTTTCACTTGACCGCAGGGAATTCCTTTCTGGGCGCTTCTTTATTGAGGTATTTACAGAAATATGAAAAAGTGAGCTTATTTGTATAATTAACAATATAATTTAATACTGAATATCTCTCAAGATGTAAGACTTGCAGTGCAAATATCAGTAACTGTTTCCTTCAGCATTATCTAAGATTTCACCTGACATACAGCAGTATGTAAGTCACCTGGTTTAAAACTATTTAATGTAGATATGGAAATATTGCATGTTGTCACAATTTGCAACAAACAACTAACAGTATTTCTGGTACAGTGTACTATACTGGGACCTTGAGAGTGCATTTTGTTGTTTCCCATTACATTTCACATTTTACCTATCAAGAGCCCGTAGGTCTTGCAATAGTAAGCACATGAATGCAGATATGAATAACTGTCCGTGATTAGTATCTCCACTGCAGGACATCCTAGATTAACAATCATGATGTCATTTTATTATTTGTACTTTACCCTTTTTGTCATTGCCTAACATGAAAGCCAACTTTAAAAAATGTCTTGACACCATAAGGAGCTCTGGGTGTTAAATGGAAGTATTAAAAAGGGACGTTGTAAGTGTGAATGATTTAAAGGAGTAGAGCAAAGAATTGGAAAGAGGAGACAATACAGTGAATTTTTCTTTAATATCAGTAATTTTCTTGAAAAATGTCAAGTAAAATTGGGCACAGTAAAAGACCAAGATTGGAGGGACCTAACAGAGGCAGGAGATATTAAAAAGTTGGGGTAGGGGGGTGGACAAGACTGTACAGAATGGTTTAAGAAGGACAAGGACATTAGCATCACTGATGAAACATGATCAGTGCCAGACATCCTGGAGTATGAAATTGTGTGTCCTAGAAAGTTTTGCTAATAACAAGGCTGCAGGAAGTGACAGAATTCAAGCTGATTTGTTTGAAATCATGCAAAATGATGCTAATGTAGTGCTGCTTGGAATTTGCCAGCAAATTTAGAAAACAACACTGGCCTCTGTATTGGTAAGGTCAGTTTATATTCCTACCTGTAAAAAAGGGGAGCGCTGAAGAATGCGTAAATTATCAAGTGAATGCTGATGCTTCACGTCGTTGAGATAATGTCGAAGATGATGCATACTGGAGTCTTAATATTTTGACTGAGAACTGCAAGATATACAGGCTGTTTTCAGAAAAGCAGAGTCACAAGAGATCAATTTGCCAACATCTGCTGATAATGGAGAAAGCAAGGTAGTACCAGAAAAGTATTTACTTCTGTTTTATTAATTACTCTAAGATTTTGACAGCTAAGATTGTAATAACCAGTAACAAGTCATTAGGAATCCTGAGGGTAACAAGTCACTTTGTCTTTTGCGGAATCTGTATGTAGTACAAGAAACAACAGAACAGGATATGGAATAACTGGTTTAAGATTATCAGCCTACTTATTCGGTTATACTCTGACTGTACTGTACCAAATACTAATTTAGATGAATCAGATTCTGGAATCAAAATTGCTGGGAGATGTAATTAACTTCAGACATGCGGATTATACCACATTATACAACGGCCCCCCCATTAATATTCCAAAACGTGCACGCTGATTGGTCAGCGTGCACTTGTAAATCAGAGTTATAGTAATGGAAAAAGGTCAGGTCGCCCGGACTTTTTCCAGTAGTATAACTCTTTTTTTACAGCAATGGAGAACGCAAGATCTCCATTGCTTTTTACACACTGTCTCGCTATGTTAAACTCCTTTAACATAGTGAGACACTTTGTAAAAAGCAGCGGAGATCTTGCTTTCTCCATTGCTTTTTTCAGAACTGTCTCGCTGTGTTAAATGGGTTTAACATAGCGAGACAGCTTTAAAAAAAAGCAACGGAGATTCAAGTATTTTTAGATTGAATTTATAACATTTACCTAGGAATTCAAGGAATATTTACATCATGAATATATATTATTATTTTTTATAATTAATAAAATAATTCATAGAAACACATCTTATACTAAGCTCCGCACACATTAAAGTTTCATACATGAAACAATATAGTAAATATGTTTTTTTTCTAAAAAAACCTATAGTTCTCATACATTACATTATTTAATCTCACATCGAGTCTAATACAAGCATCAAGATAGATCTGATGCTTGGAGTAATAGAATATAAACAATTAATAACTACAAATAATGTGTAAACAAGTATTAAATTCTTCGTTTAAGCTATAGTGCATAATGAATGACAAGAAGCTTATTTAGTTTCTTGAAAAATTGTCTCAAGAGAGTATTACTTATTGTGTTGAATAGTATATGAGAAGGAATATAAGTATATACTCTCAATGTTCATCAATTCTATCATGCACAGTTTAAAAATGTTAGCGAAACGTAAATCAAGAAGTTAGAAATAGCGACAAACTGTCTACTATCCAAGCGCTATATGTTTCTAGACAATGATGCATAACGAAAGTTAAAATTGTAGATAGGACTTTAGATTTAGTGGATATCCATATAAATATATATTTTTTATATGTTTATGGATTTATAGATTAATTGATTTATCATATAGTTATGTACATGTTTTATGTGAGCTCTTTTACAAACATAATATGAGCATAAACTTGAAATAAGATATGTGAAGCGCATGAAAGTGAATTATGAATAAATGAAAGGAAAACTATGCACAACATATATCAAAACTTTATAAAGTGGAACAAGCTTTTAATGCATTTAGGAATACAAGTTAGAATATGAATTGTGACTGCTTAGATATTGTTAGGACTCTGAAATAAATTGACATTATACTTGCATAGAAGAATGGAGTTATATCTTTAAAGTCCTGATTGACTGAATATGTAACAAGCTCTTAATTGATATAATTAAGAACTACTTAGATTGTATAAAAAGGTTTCAGTGACTTTTGTTAGTAGATCTGATGAAGCGTGCGTTTAAGCACGTGAAAGCGCTTATCTTCTGCAGTTTTTATGGAATAAAAGAATTTTATTGATTAACTTGGACTTCTCGTGGTGTATCCTGACTACTGTTCCAGTTATTTGGATTGTTTCACACGTTTTGCAGCAGGATACTTTGGGAGAACTAGCGGTAATTTTTGGATTTGTTACTAAATTGTCATTGTTCCAACTTTTTTTGGAAATGTCTGGGTATCCACCTTCCACATTCCCTTCATTTCTCTCTGCAGATCCTGGTATTTTGTGACTCGGTGTGTCTGTGTACATAAGACACTGTAATCACTAGGTGTAGCAATTTCAGTGATCAATGCTACTTTTGTCTATGATTCATGGACTATTATATCTGGTTTTCTTGCATCTGTTTTTTTGAACTGTTCGTAATGGGTGATCCCATGTAATATAAACTTCATCATTCTCTGTGATGCTCTGTGGCTCACATTTTCAGTGCTTCTCAACTACTTCAGCATTGTAATGTTTGCACAATCCCCAAAGCAAAACTCTTGCCACATTATTATGCCTTTCATTATACAGGGCCTGTGCCATTAGTGTATCACCCAATGATAAAATGTGTGATTGTTTCCAGTTTTGTTATACAGAACCTACATTTACCCGTTTCTCCCACAACTTCAGTGGATTTTGGAAACCAACATGTAAAAAGTCCAGTGTCCTAATCCAGAAATGTTAACCTTACATCTTTTGATTTAAATTCACTTCTCCTTAACTATTCCTGCATTAGATTCTGATCAACATGAGGTTGTTCCAGGAGTTTTCTGTACTTGCAACTATATTTATACCTTTTCCACATTTCTTGCCTTGTCATCTGATCCTTCTCCTTATATTCTTTCTTTTGTTTTCTGGCACATTCAGTTACTGCCTGATTTCTGTCTACTTCTGGTTTGATTTCCATTCCTGCTTAACACCGATATTCTTCTGTTAAACTGAACAAGGAAGTCATCTTAGACCTGTTCTCGTCATGTTTTAAAATTTTCACTATATTTATATCAGTTGATGTTAGCAGATATGTATGCAGTCCTACAGTTCCAGATCTGAACATGTAATAAATTTCGAGGAGGCCCATACCTCCTTCAGAACGAGGAATATATAATCTTGGTATACATTGATTTTTATAAATCATTTGATAAGCGTGAAGCATTTTTTTTCCTGTCCAGCTGATCCAGTACCTTTTGGGGCCATTCACTCCAAAGCTTTAAGTTAGAACAGGAAGAGCAAATTGTTGTTTTAGTTTGGATTTTATTCCTAGATGTCAGGGCTGTTTTCAGCATTATTTTTAGT
Organism: Protopterus annectens; assembly: GCF_019279795.1. Taxonomy (NCBI): domain Eukaryota; kingdom Metazoa; phylum Chordata; order Ceratodontiformes; family Protopteridae; genus Protopterus; species Protopterus annectens. The sequence continues at coordinate 912,802,274 of NC_056737.1, forward strand.
GCTATTCCTTTTTTATTTTTGTTGGCATTTGTTCATGTTTTATTGTCAATCATTCATCATTTCCCAAATGTTTATGCACTCCCTCCTGCATAAGTTCCTTTGTATCACATTCCTGTCCCAGACTGATATTTATTTCCCAAATATTTATGCACTCCCTCCTGCATAAGTTCCTTTGTATCACATTCCTGTCCCAGACTGATATTTTCTTGGTGCTGCAGCCTTCCTGCTTTTAATGGACCACTATGTGCTTCTTTATGTTTTGTCATTTCTTACAAGTTTTTTGTCTCTATCTTTTGATTGCAACACTAAAGAATATTCCCACTGCAAGTGCAAACAGTCATTTTGACTGCTTGTTATCGCTGGTGTCTGCATATCTGGTACTGTCTGCCATCTTGCAGCCGGTAACTCTCTCACAGTGCTGCTTAGGTTGTATGGATGCTGCAGCCACTTGGTAATAAAGCCCTCTGTTTTGCCTTTTTCTGTGGGTGTCGAAGGACCTGCTAAGGCGTACCCTCCTTCAGTTCTTTTGGCCTAGAATCTCCCTTCAGTTATCTACATATGAGCCTCTCATCTCTGCATGCAATAAAAAGCACAGTTCTGTGCAACTTGGGGAACTATTCTTCTCTCTCCAGTTTCTGGATGAATTTATTTTTTTGACGGACTCATCTCCTCCTACCTGCAGACTGTGGATAGGCTGCTCTCCTGAAGTTAGCTTGTTTTTTTATTTAATTCAGTTATGTGTGCAGCAAAATTGTCATGTTTTTTCGTTTCTTACATTGCATTTAGTTTTTTTTTAACCTTCTGCAATGCAATCAGTACTCCAACTAACTACAAGCCATCACATTATAGAACATTAAAAAAAAAACGAATGCAGTGTTTGTGTGTGTGTGTGTGTGTGTCTGTGTGTGTGTGCGCGCGTGCGTATCCATTTGTCTGCTAATGTCTGTGAGTGCATGTGTGCCAGTGTTTGCAAGTGCATGTATGTGACTGTACGTGAGTGCATGTGTGTATATGAGGCTGTGCGTGAGTGCATATGTATATGCAAGTGTGTGTGAATGCACGTATGCGAGTGTATGACTACCTGTATATGACTGTATGCAGGTGTATGTGTGCGTGAGTGTGTGATTACCAGTACAAATATGACTGTGCATGAGTGCATGTATATATCTGCGTGTGTGAGTGCCTGTATGTGTGGGCATGCATGTGTGTGTAGAGGGTTCATTATCAGACTCCTAAATATGGGAGGTTGCTTCAGAGAACATTATTTTTTAAACTTTAAAGCATGCATACTTCTCAACTGTACATATTCTTACAGAATGTCCAGATTTTTGCCTCATATTTTTGGTCTGTTCTCATAAAATTTGTGGTTTTCTGGCAAATCATTGAAGATTGAAATACCTAACTAATGACATGCATTTGAGTTTCAGACTTCATTTCCTTCAGCAAATGCATGCTAACACAAATCCTGTATTCTAGTAACTTTTTAAGTTTATAAGAGCAATATTTAAAATCTGTCCCTACTTTTGGCTCTTTGTCCTACCATTATTTTAGGCTTTAAACAGATTTCTTGTGCTAAGAGGTTGAAAGGTATTCATGTCTATTCAGGGAAAATGATTATTCATTTTATTGCAATATTCCTTTTTTAGTTAAAAGAAAAGCAGGCAGTGCAAAATTCAGTAAATATTACACAACAGATGCATTTATTTATTTATTTTATTTGTCTTTTTTTTTAATGGGAAAGTCCGACTGGCTGATACTCTTTTTTTCAGCGTAGGCCAGGAAAGAAAAGCATCGTTTGCTGACATTGCAATATACTAAGTTCCAGTTGAACATAGAGTAGTTAGATTTTTGTGTATGTTTATACGCAAAACAGTAGTTGCATTTGTACAGTCTAAGATTTTACAAATGTGGAAGTTACTAAAGAGAAAGCTCACATGCAGCTTAGTGAATTGTACAGGCAACAGTTAATGTATAAAAGTTGATGTTCTTCATCTCACATTGCTGCAGTCCTAACACTTGGGTAGTCCGCTGTCCCAGTCGGCCCGAATAGCAAAGCATAAGGCTGACGTCGGTCAAGGCGCATTTGTCTGACATCAGGACGTCAGGGTACAAATGCGCATGACCGACGTCATATCCTCAGTCTTTTTTTGCCGCATGGTCCGATGCAGAAGCAGTATTGCGAGTGCAGGTTGGCGTTCTGAAATTTTCTGAAGTCGGAGTTTCAGACCGAATCAAAGTTGGCTAAGTACCCCGTTGGGGAATATTTTGGTTTTTTCTTGCCTCAGTATTTAACCGGATGTCAGAAAAAGTGAATAACTGTATTTCTTGTGGGAAACAGATACCTCATAGGGATTACCATACCTTGTGTATACCTTGCTTAGGGCCTGAGCACGACGTTGTTGGCTGTCGCTCTTGTGCTAGATTTAACAAATGCACTATTAAGAGAAGATTAGATTGTGCCAGGTTAGTTTTTGGGAAGCGTTGTAATTACAACATGCCATCGGATGCTCCGACGCCCGCTTCGTCTAAAAAGCGCAAGGACAAAGCAGCGAAGCCTAGGGTGGAAGAACCGTCTGTCCCGGACGTCGGTTCTTTGGAGGGCTCGGTGGAGCCGGTGGTTCTACCAGAAGTTCCTTTGGATTCTCAGGGAGAGACTTTACTGTTACAAGATGTGTCCTCTCAGGAGGTAGGCCAGGCTGAAGGGGCTTCTCAGGTAGCTGTTCTCCCCTCCCTTCCTAAGGTGGTTAGGCCCTCCCCTTCTGTTTCCAAGACATCTTCTAGAAGCAGGCCAGGGTTAACTTCAGTGGGGGTCTCCCCTAGTTCTTCAGGGTCTCTGCCTAAGAAACATATGCTTAAAATGGCAGAAGATTTGATTACTATGATTAGAGGTTCTATGCCCCCCCCCTGATAAGAAGCCTAGGGTGGAACCTGAGCTGGAGAGTTTTGAGCAGTGTTCGGAGGCTTCTGAGTCTTCGGCTGAAGACTTGCAGGAGTATCCTCCTTATTCTGATTCTGATGTAGATGATTCTACTCCGGCTTCTCCTCCTGAGGATTTTTCTTTTCAGAGACTCTTCATTCCATGAGGGAGCATTTTAAATGGGAAGGTCAAGATTTCTCTGATTCCAGGAAGAGGCTTAGGGAATTTTTGTTTCTACCCCAGCATAGGCCTTTGGCTATACCTCCTGTTCTGGATGTGGTAGAGGATGTTTTTGCAGAGGCTTCCCTGAACCCTGATTCTTTGCCTCCTGCCCCAGTTAAACCGGATAGGTATTATAGGGTGCCTGAAGTTCATAAGTATCTTTTTAAGAGTCCTAGGGCAGACCCAGAAACTGTTTCTCAGGGCCCTAAAGGTGTTAAGGCTTCTGTTGTTAAAAATCCTGTTCCTTCTGATAAAGAGGCAAGGGCTTTGGATAGATGGGAAAAGAAGGTGTATACTTCTTCCACTTTAGCCATGAGGGCTTTGAATTGCCAATTCCACATGTTGAAATACCAAAATTATCTCCTTTCGCAATTGAAGTCTAAGGTAGATGCTCTGGCGGAAGGTATTGAGTGTAAAGAGTTGCAGGATTTAGTTCATGTTTCTGAACAAGTGGGTAAGCATTCCTTGCAATGTGGTTTTGATGCTGTACAGGCCTCTTCGAGGGTGGCAGCCACTGGTTCTGTTCTTCGCAGGCACGCCTGGCTGAGGGATCAGAATTTAGCTGAACATGTAAAGACAAGGATTTTAGATGCCCCTTTACAATCTGATGTGTTATTTGGTGCGCCTGTGGAAGCAGTTTTAAAGAAAATGGAGGACAAGGCTAAGTCTATGCAGACTGTTAAAGATTTTTTGCAGGTTCAGCCTCCAAAGTTTAGTAGAAGTTGGCCTACTAAGGGGTGGACAATATCCTTCTTATGATTCTCAGTCTAGGGGTAGATCTAGACGTGGTAGGGGCAGAGCTCAAGGTTCTTTTAGGCCTAGAACAGGGAGTTCACCTGCCCGGTCTTCTGGTGAGGGCAGGGGTCAGTCCTTTCGTAAGCAGACCCAATGACCTGCCTTTTCAGCTGCCAGAGCCTTCTCGTCTGGCAGCACCTTTGGGAGGAAGGCTGGCACTTTTCAAAGAAAATTGGAGTGTTATTACCCAAGACAGATGGGTATTGGATATTGTTCACCACGGTTACAGGTTTTATTTCCATACCTTGCCTCCTTTCAAAGGCATGCCAGACATTCCTCCTATACAAAGAAAAGAGGCTCACAAGCAAATTTCTCTGTTACTCCAGATAGGGGCCATTCAGCCGGTTCCTGTGCCAGAAAGGGGCCTAGGATTTTATTCTCGCCTGTTCCTAGTACCAAAAAGGGGAACACATGGAGACCAATTTTGGATTTGTCTATCCTCAACACTTATCTGGACATTCCCAAGTTCAAAATGTTGACGTTACAACAGCTTTTACCTCTGCTGGGCAAAGATCACTGGATGGTAACTTTAGATCTCAAGGAGGCTTACCTTCATGTGCCTATCAGACTCAGTTGCAGGAAGTATCTGCGTTTCCGAGCTGGAGATTCACATTATCAGTTCTCTGCATTGCCCTTTGGCTTATCTACTGCCCAGAGTATTCACAAAAGTTCTGGCTCCAGTCATAGCTTTCTTCAGGCTAAAAGGAATACAAATCTATCCTTACTTGGACGACTGTTTGATTCTGGCTCAAGAAAAGGACGAGCTTCTTCAGCATCTGGAATATGTGATAGCAGTGCTAAGATGCCTGGGGTATTCTGTGAACGAAATAAAGTCCAGTCTAGTACCCTCTCAAGACATGTGCTTTCTGGGTGTGAGACTGAATACAGCAGCCCAGATGGCCTTTTTAACCCCGGACAAACAAAAGAATCTTTCCCTTTACTTCCATCAACTATCTCTTCAGTCCGGGCTGACTGCAAGGACAGTCCTTCAAGCCTTAGGGTTCATGGCATCTTGTATTCTGGTGCTTCCCAATGCCAAACTGCATATGAGGAAGCTGCAATGGTATCTGAAAAATGTATGGACACAGCACTGCCAGGATTTGGACACTGTCATTCCAATAATACCTTGCATTCAAAAGGAATTTTTGTGGTGGGCTCAGGAATGTCACCTAAACAAGGGACTCTCTGTGACCCGGCCAGAGGCGAGTCAGATTCTAACGACAGATGCCTCAGACATAGCTTGGGGAGCTCATCTGAATGGAAAGTGGATACAAGACAAGTGGCCTGCCAGACTACAGCATCTACATATCAATATGAAGGAGATGTTAGCAGTCCAGTTTGCATTACTGGCTTTCAAGGAGTTACTTCTTCCAGGGCAGGTGTTGATTCTAACAGACAACACAACTGTCATGTGGTACATCAACAAGCAAGGGGGAACACATTCTTATCCTCTATGCAGGCAAGCAATGATTTTGTGGGAGACTGCGCTCAGCTTGCAGCTAAATCTTCAGGCAAGGTTTCTGCCGGGAGCACAGAACTCCTTAGCAGATGTGTTAAGCAGGCGAATCATGGATCCCCACGAGTGGAAACTGGATCTTCATGTATTTCGAAAATTGACAGTGTCATGGGGAACTCCAGACATAGATCTGTTCGCTTCTCCACTAAACCACCAGCTGCCAAAGTTTTGCACAAAAAGGTTTCATCACACAGCTTGGAAAGTGGATGCTCTTTCGTTCAGTTGGGAAAATCTTCACGTGTATGCCTTTCCACCTCTGCCTCTCCTCCCAAAGGTACTCCTAAAGGTCAGACAAGACAAGCCAAGGATGATTTTGATAGCTCCAGATTGGCCTCGGCAACACTGGTACCCATTACTGAGGAATCTGGTAAGGAAGCCTCCATGGCCTTTACCTTTAATTCCACACCGTTGTGTCAGAGGGACGGTCATCTACTCAATGTCAAGCTTCACTCTCTTCATCTAACAGCCTGGCATATTCTGTTTTGAACCACAGCAGGTCTCAACTTCCTCAACAAGTTTTGAATGTGATTATGGAAGCCAGAAGACCTAGTACACGTAAAGTGTATGCAGAAAAATGGAAGAGATTTTTATTTTGGAGTGCAGCAAAGGATTTGGATGTTTCTGAGCCTAATTTGAGTGTGGCTCTTCAATATCTTACTGAGTTATTGGACAAAGGTTTGTCTTTCTCTTCCATTAAGATTCATGCTGCAGCAATTTCAGCTCACTATGATTGTGACCCACCATTGTTTTCTCATCCTTTGTTCAAGCAATTTCTTAGAGGGGCAAAGAATATAAGACCCCCACGTAGAGCTCCTACTCCTGCTTGGGACCTCAATTTTGTGTTGGAGAAACTTACTCTACAACCTTTTGAGCCTGCGGCTACTGCTGAATTGAAATACTTGTCATGGAAAACTGCCTTTTTGTTGGCCATTACTTCTGCAAGAAGGGTTTCTGAATTGCAGGCCCTTATGGCGGTTGAGCCTTTTTTGATTTTTCATAAGGATAGGGTATCATTACGTACTAATCCTTCCTTTATGCCTAAGGTGGTTTCTAGTGTGGCTTTAAACCAAACTATTCATTTGCCTACTTTTTATGCAGATCCCCAAAATAGGGGAAAAGATTTTGCACACTTTAGATGTACACAGGCAGTTGCGTTATTATTTAAGCAGGACTAGGGATTTTAGGCAGTCTCAGCAGTTGTTTGTTTCTTTTGCTTTGAGTTCTCAGGGCAAGCCTGTGTCAAAACAAACTATATCTAAGTGGATTGGGTTTTGCATTGCATTCTGTTATTCCCATCATGGCAAGGAGATTCCAGCTGGGATTAGGCCTCATTCCACTAGGGCTACTGCCACTTCAACAGCATTTCTAAGGGGGTGGCAACTAAGGATATTTTGGAGGCAGCTACTTGGAGTTCAGTGCATACTTTCTCCAAGCATTACCACCTTCCTCTCTATTCTAAATCCAGGGCTGGTTTTGCCACTGCTGTGTTGCAGGGCATTTTGGCAGCTCCTGCTTCATTATAGTTTAGCCATCCTCCCTTACCTCTACTTTGGGATTCTACCCAAGTGTTAGGACTGCAGCAATGTGAGATGAAGAACATAGTACAGTTTTGTACCTACCATAAATGTAGATGTTCGAAGATCCACATTGCTGCAGTCCAATTTACCCTCCCTCCTTCCCCTCTGTGTTTAGGGGTGGTTGTGTGGGTGGGGTTCTGTTTTGTAAATTTGTATATATTGTATATATATTGGGTACAGAAGTATTTGGTGTTTTTGGTTTTGGCCTTATCTTTTTAGGGTCTTCTGACATCTGGGGCAAGAAAAGACTGAGGATATGACGTCGGTCATGCGCATTTGTACCCTGACGTCCTGATGTCAGACAAATGCGCCTTGACCGACGTCAGCCTTATGCTTTGCTATTCGGGCCGACTGGGACAGCGGACTACCCAAGTGTTAGGACTGCAGCAATGTGGATCTTCGAACATCTACATTTATGGTAGGTACAAAACTGTACTTTTTGTCATTTCAGTGAGAGGTTGAGATTATGTATTTTGAGAGTATCGTATGGTGAGCACAAAGTCTTAACCTTGTGATGAGCTTGTGCAGGACCAGGACTGGTTAAGCTGTTTAAACATTTTTCAAACTTTTTAGTTTGTCAGAGACTTTTATTTGTGTGGGGATAATATTCCAGAGTTTAGCAACATATTGGGAGTAGAGCAATCCTCCTGCAACATTATTTGACTTATTTGTAAGTAATAAGAATTTGTTACTAGAACGGCGGTCTCTTGCTGGACAGCATAGTAGTAGTAAGTTTTAAAACCAGCCACAAAAGACAAACCAGTAATCCAACAGAATGGTGAACGACCAGCAAAAAAAGCAGCAGCAAGTCCAGCATGGTTAAAAGATCCTTTAGAAGGAGGTGACTAACTTCACGGCACCCATGCAAATGGAGAATAGTTGCACGACCGCCGAATCATACACCAGTGCACTGTACGAACACGTACACAAATGCATGGATCTCCCCATACCCAATAGAACCAAGACGCTCTCCTCCGAAATAAGGAGCCAGTGTGTTGGTCCCCTGCAATAAACAAACTCTACAACAGGAGGAGGAAACTGATGCGGAATAAGGTAAAGTCCCAAGACTGGAAAAACTCCCTCAAAAAAAAGTTGAGATCCCTCATCAAATCCTCTAAAGCTAGCTATGAAAACAGAATTGTAGCAGATAGTAAAGACAAGCATAAGGCCTTCTATAGTTATGTAAAGAACCTCCATGGCAATACCCAGATTGGCTCTGATCTACTGCACAATGGTACCTCCTATACCGAGCCAGCAGATATTGTCAGTATACTGGCCGACAGATTCAGTGCCAACTTTACCCCTCTCCCCCCAAAGGACCAATCACAATACCAGTAGATTGCCAGGCACCCAGTATTACTGCTGCACAGGTTAAAACAGCACTGTCCAAGGCCAAGAATACAGCTTCTATGGGACCTGACAGTATCTCACCTCAGGGTTTGTTCCCACCTAATGGCGCACTGCGTAGTCATCCCCCTCCACAAAGGAGGAGTGACTACAGACCCTGGGAACTATTGCCCCATTAGCCTGACAAGTCTGATATGCAAAGCTATGGAACGCATCATCATGGACCTAATAAACAAGGATATAGGGAATCTCCAAACTCTGGATCCCACACAGCTTGGTTTTCTGAAGGGTAGATCATGCCTGCTCAACTTGTTCGACTTCTTTGAGTCAATCACCAGAACTGTGGATGAAGGCAAGGTGGTTCATACAGCCTACCTTGATCTGGAATCATAGAAAAACTCACTAAGCTAGGCATCAACCCCTATATCACTAGATGGGTTGCAAATTGGGTCACAGAACCCACAGTGTGAAAGTAGCTGACTCCAAGTCAGACTGCCAACCAGTCACGAGTGGAGTCCCACAGGGATTGGTCTTGGGTCCTGTCCTGTTTGGTATCTACTCAGAAGTCCAGTCCAACACAAAGGGACTCTGGCTGACAAAAGTTCACAGACGATTGCAAGTTGGGAGCCATTATTAATTCCCCAAGTGATGTTGACATCCTACAGAAAGGCCTCACTGAGACCAACGATTGGTGCCAGAACGATGGCCTTCAGCTCAATGCCAAAAAATGTGTCGTCATCCCCTTTGGGAAAAACCCAGTTCCCGTAAACTACCACATCGATGGTAGTCCAATGAACACAGAAGGCGTTATAAGACATCTGGGAACACAGTTTGACAGCAACCTCCCTTTTGACCACCATCCTGCCACTGTGGTCAGAAAGTCCTTCTATGTGGCACATCTCATTACTAAGGGTTTTGCATCCAGGAAGAAAGAGGTCATTGTCTCCCTCTACCCTCATTAGGCCAGTCATCGAGTACAATGCCCCATTTGGCTTGTACCTCACTAGACACCTGCAGTAACTGGAGAGCCCACAAAAAGTACCTCACAAAGAGGATCCTAGGCCTTAAACACTTGTCCTATATGGACAGACTCAAAAAAACTCTATTCTCTGTCTCATATTACCTACATAGAGGCGATCTCTGCTTGACTTACAAAGCCATGTCTGACCCAGCTCTGTTAGAAATGCTACATCCAAAGAAATCCCAATCCCTCTGTACCATACACTCCAGAGACCTCAACCTCATTACTACAATCAACAGAACATGCTGGAGGGACAGGTTCATAACCCAGGGACTGCCCATGTTATGGAATAGACTTCCCATACATGTCAAACAGAGCACCTCACTGGCCCTTTTCAAGAGAAATCTTAATGAGTGGATGGGAAATAGAAAATTCACCCCGGGGATCCCTCCAGTTGTTCTACTCGACAGAGGCACTGGAAACTAAGGTTGGCTAGCACGATGCCAGGGTAATCCCGTGGGCTAGGCTTGTAATGGCTCCATGGCCATTAGCCTAGTACACACCTATGAACCTATTAACAAACCCACACTTAAAAACAATAAAAAAATGATCATTAAATAAAGTGAGATACTAGTGATTCCTCAGATTTGTCTGAGAAAGTTCTGGAAGGTACCAGGACGAAAGCACTAGTATCTCACTTTATTTAATGATACTTTTTTATTGTTTTTAAGTGTGAGCTTGTTAATAAATCTTCTAAAGGACATTTTAACTGTGCTGGACTTGCTGCTGCTTTTTCTGCTGGTCGTTCAACATTTTGTTGTATTACCAGTGATAAGTTTTGTAGAGCAGGGCATTTTTCTGAATGATGAATGAGTTTGTTTGCTGTAATTATTGTGAGTATGATGGGTACTTGTGAAGTTCAAGTCCGTTTAATTCCTTTAAGCTATGACAAAGGTGGGTCCTATAAGAGGTGGCTCCTATAAGGGAGACTGGTGGCTGACAAATTTAGCTATTTTGTTGTAGCAGGAGGCATTTTTGTGCAAATTCATCCTGTCAGGAAACCAGCTCTTTTTATTGTGAAGCAGCAACTTCAAGTGATTATAATATACCAGTGCATGGCAGGTGTGGTGGTTTTGAACACAAAGAAGCAATATTTTGGAGTATTTAGTGCTGTTCAGGCAACACAGTTTTATAACTAATTGTCAATGAATTTTTGTGATATCTCAAAGGTCACTCATAATTCTTAGCTAGTAGAAGTTTATCACATGGTTTTTATTTAATGTATCCTTACCTTTCTCTTGCGTGATAATTCAATAAAGGTGTTTGCCACCACAGCAGGCTGGTAATTTGCCTGAGACACAGGTGAGAGAGACTGCTGTGGTCAAACTAGTTCTTCGGACCACTCTCATTTTCCCCTAAACCCCTCTGTGTGGCAAATACAGCCACTATGGACTGGGGGTTAGTGATGTCCTCTGCAGCTCCTACGCTCCCCTTAGTGGGCAAGGGACAGGGAAAGTGCCCCTTCTTAACCAGAATGTTGTGTCCATCCCTGGGGAAGCTTTTGCTGCCATTAAAAAATTGTTTTGCCTTAATTTTCCTGTCAAAAAGAAACAAAAAACTACACTTATAGCATCTCCTCCTCCAGTTTCACTGGACAGGAGTAGTTTATTAAGTTCGACTTAGGGTCTTGCACAGGCTATTGACCTTTCTTCTCGGGTGGTTTCTGGTAAAAGAAAAGTGATTCCTCTTTTCCTGAAGAGATTCATGAAATTAAATCCAGAGAGGAATGTGACAGAACAGATGCAGTCTTCCCGTCAGAATTCTGATTCAGACTCAGTGGAGGAATGTGATGGAACAGATACAGTCTTCCCCTCAGAATTCTGATTCAGACTCAGTGGAGGAATGTGATGGAACAGATGCAGTCTTCCCGCAGAATTCTGATTCAGACTCAGTGGAGGAATGTGATGGAACAGATGCAGTCTTCCCGTCAGAATTCTGATTAAGACTCAGTGGAGGAATGTGATGGAACAGATGCAGTCTTCCCGTCAGAATTCTGATTCAGACTCAGTGGAGAGCACGTCACCTGAATCTCCCTGTCATTGATTCTCTTTCTTCGAGACTGTTTCCATAATGTGTCAGTGTATTCAGTGGGAGAACACTGAGGTTTCTCACTCCCCCAGGAAATACTATCAGCTGTTAGAGAAGGAGTTTCCAGAACCTTTACCCATTTCCACCGTTCTGTCAGCTCTTGAGGAAGTATGTGTCACTACCTGCAATTTTCCTGATACTCAGCCTGCTGCCACTGAAAAAGGAAAATAGAATGTCTTAAGTTTTTATACACTCTTCCCAAACATGACCCAGCAGCTGTAGCTTTAGCTAATCCAGCTGCTGCCAAACATTTTGATTCTAATTCTTCCTTTTCTCACAAGGATGGTAAAACAATGTTTTAAGTTTGGGGGAAAAGTGTTTACTTCTGCAACTTCAGTTTTTAGAATTTTGAGTTGTTAGGCTCATATGTTAAAGTTTATTGTGACTAACTGTGAAAATATGAGGAATGTTTTATCTGCAGTTCCTCTCTGTGAGGAAAAATCTGCTTTCTGTGGGTTAGTTTCTTTTATTTTTCAGGTCACTGGTCATTTGAAGTGCGTTTATGTCTGTAGATTCTACATCCAGTGAGGTTGTCACAAGTACTATGTCGAGGAGGTTTGCCTGGCTTCATTTGCAGAACCTTCTAGAGGATGTAAAAATGAGCTTTTAAATTCACATTTGGTTAGAGATTTTAGTCCCACTGCTGCAGAGGTTATCAAAAATGTGATGTGAGAGGGTTACAGGGAATCTCTTAGATTTTTTTTATCCCTTCCTCTCTAAATTTTCCAAAGGTTATTTTGCTCCCTTATCCAACTGCATCAAGAAACAACACAAAACAGTCGCAGAACAATGGTGGGGAGCTTCCTAAAAGAAAGTAGGACCCCCCCCTCGAACAAAGGACAGTCAAAAGGGTCAGAATGAGTATGTAAGAGGCCTTGTCCCACCTCCTACTCTGGCAGTCTCTTATCCCTTCCATAAAGTCAGATTCTCCATTTCTGTCTCTATGGCAGCTGGTTGTTTCAGACAAATGGGTTCTGAGACTGACTGAGTGGGAAGAGATTCCTCCTTTTACAGGGAATTATTCCACATCCCCAGGTCAAACCCCGCTGTTCCCTCCTGTTCTGCAGCACATGCTTTATTGGGAGGGGTAATAGGAATTGTTCCGTTTTCCCAATGGGGAAGGGGTTTTCATTCTAGAATGTTTCTGAAGCCAAAAAAAAAATGCCTGGAGATCAGTTATGGACCTTTTTCATAAACCAGTTTGTGATGGTGCCCAAGTTCAAGATTTATCACCGCAAAATCTCTTACCCTTTCTTCCCCATTTGAGATTTTTTTGACAATCTTGGATTTAAAAGATGCCTATCATCACATTCCTATCCGTTAAGGCTTCAGATGTTTCTTAACGTTTTATGCATCTGGATCACATTATCCATTCTCTGCCTTACCCATTGGGCTGTCCACTTATAGTGTTCTTAAAGTGTGTAACTTCAGCTATGCACATTGCAGGCTACATGGTATCCACATTTTTCCATATTTAGATGTCTTGCTTATCTATGCAGTCTCTCTTTGAAAGTGTCAGGAGTCTGTCTCTGTTTGGTGAGAGATCTGATATGCAGAGCTGGATTCCAAGAGAACCGCAGTACAAAGATCTTTTCTTCCACAAGAAAAAATATAGCTACATTTAGATTGATTGATTGATTTACATTTGTTGACAGGGCAAATCTGACTGGACACGGGTCAATTTTCAGCAGAGGTCCGGGGAGAAAAGCTCCAGATTTTCAGAGCAGATTTATTCCAGGGTTTTTCCCCCTGATCCCTCTGGTGTTACACATACACCTACTATGGACTGGAGGTTAGCAATGTCTTCTTACGACTGTTGGGGTCCCCTTAATGGTCAAGGGAGGGAACTCTTCAGGATTCTGAGTCTCATGGGATCTATGATTCTCATAATACATTTGGCAAGGCTCCACATAAGAAAGTTATGGTTTTTGAAGTCTCTTGGTCCCAGCACCAGCACTTCTTATCTTTTCAGATTCCAGTTCTAGGACATGTGAGAAGAGAAATCACTTGGTGAAGACATTAAGTACCCTGAGTCCAGGTCTCTCCTTCTCCCCTCCTGCTCCAAAATAGTCACCAGCGTTACATTGCACTTTGCTAGGGGGATAAAAGTGCAATATCTGGGACAACAATCACATAAATGTAAACAAGGGCAGAAAAGACAGATACAAGCACATAAATGTAAAGGAGAAGTTTGCCCTTATCAAGGCTTATCAACTATCTAAATCACCTTTGGACCTCATGACCACTTCAGGTTGTGATGGACAATACCACAGTGATGTGGTACATAAGAAAGCACGGGAGAACCAGGTCTTACCTCCTTTGCAGACTAGACATGTTATCATGGGATGTAGCTTTACAGCAGAATCTCACTCTACATCCTAGATTCTGTCAGAGCAAAATTGTGTGGCAGACAAGATGGACAGGACAAAGGCAGCCCTTCATGAATGAAAAGTAGATCGGGGGTCTTCCAAGATCTCATCCATTTGTGAGGAGTTCCTCAAGTAGGCCTTTTTGCCCTCCCAATGAACAATCAGCTGGCAAAATTCTGCTCCAAGACATCATGTAAGAAGGCCTGGAAGACGGATGCTTTTTCCTTTCCTTGGACAGGAATATTCCTGTATGCTTTGCTACCCTTTGTGATATTCAAGGTAATTCTGAAGATTCAGAAGGAATCCCCCAAGGTCATTGTGGTGACTCCCGTCTGGCCCAGGCAACAGTGTTTATCCCTTCTTTTGGAATTGACCAGGGGCAATTACCACAAGTTTCCTCACAGGCTGGATCTAGACACACAAGAACAGAGATGAAAGATGTAATTATCAACATATTTTTCAGGTTGTAATGAGCTGGCAGACTTTAAAAATTCACTGCAGACTACTCTATCAGAAATACTGGGTGATCAAATTGGTGTAACTAAGAAAATTATTTTTTTGATCTGTGATACAGAATCAGAATTGCCTAGACATAGTAAGGCCTTGCTGAGTTTAATTCTGGGGAGTGTCAAAAAGTATTTACTAGAAAATGGAAATCAAACTCTAAACCGACTGTATTAGAAGTAGTAAATGTAGTAACGAGATAAAACAACTGGAAGTGGCGGCTTTAGAAATTTCCAAAAATATATATGGGAGTGATGCACAATAATGTTTTGCAGGAAGAATGAGGCTTAAGGGAAGGCGGGAATTGAAAGACCTTTGTAATGTTTGACAAAGACTGGATAGATTATAAGTGATCTATAATGTTTGCAACTGAAAATATGTCAGTATGGTTTGTTTTCATTTATATAAATGTATGCTCACTTATGTCATAAGTGATGATTTAACAACAAAGATGTTTCTTGTTTAAAAAAAAGAAGAAGAGGGACATTTTATACATCCCAACCCAAACAACTTTACCTGACTGCCTGGATCTTAGGGTCTTAGTACCTTTTAGACACTTGTTTACTGAAGATGTGCAGGAGGTACTAATGGGGGCAAGAATGCCTTCTACTACAAAATCACGTATTATCAAATGGAAAAGGTATTCTAGGTGGTGCCGAAAACATAACCTGAACCCATTCAGAGCAGTGTTTCACTTGTTTTGCAATATTTGTGTGAGTTGCTTTTTTATTTGCCTGTCTTTTTCCTCTGTCAAGGTTCATTTGCTTGCCATTTTAGCATGTATGCCCATGGATATCCCTTTTTCAAGGTTTTCCCATGTCAACGTATTTTTAAAGGGGTTTTGCATAAGAGACCTCCAAGAAAACCTGCGGCTCCTCCTTGGGGCATTAAATTTGTGTTACAGAAGCCAGCACTTGCTCCATCTGAACCAGTTTATCTGGCTGACTTGACGTTCTTAAGATGGAAAAGTGTTTTACTCCTTGCTTAGTGTTTTACTCCTTGCTTTGACCTCTGCATGAAGAATGTCTGAGCTGTAAGCTGTTATGGTAGGTCAACCTTATTTAATTTTCCATGGGATAGGGTTTCCTTGAGAACTAATCCTTCTTTTATGCTTAAAGTGACATTCAATTTTTCTTAAAACCAAACTATCCGTATTGCTGTGATATGAGCCCCAACATGACAAAGAAAGGATACTTCATACCTTGGATATCTATGTACAGTTTAGGTTCTGTCTTCACATTACAAAATTTTTCAGAACATCTGTTCAGTTGTTTACTGCTTGTTAAGGTAGGGAGAAGGGACAACCTGTGTCAAAGCAGACTATTTCCAAGTGGATATCTCGGGCTGTTACCTTTTGTTATTCTCACTGCAACAAAACACTGTTACATACAGGGTCAAGCCATATTCTATCATGCCTTGGTTTCATCTATGGCTTTTTGTGAAGGGTTGAATTACAGAAGTATTCTAGAAGCAGCAACAAAGGGTCTTCTGTATATACTTTTACAAAGCACAAGAGGCCAGATTCCTTCTCAGGGTCTAGATCATGTTTTCCTAGGACCATTCTCCAGGGATTCCTGGACCCTTCTTCTACCTCCCAGTTGTTCTAAGCTATGGAAATCTACCCATACAACTCAGGCTACTGTAGCAGTGATCAGTAATGAAGAGCATTGTACAGTTTTGTAAAATCATTTACCATGGCAGTAGATGTTCGAATGATCACTGCTGCAGTTGCCACTCCCTTAATCCACCCCAACCCACCCTTGTTTTTGGTGTGTTTTTATTCCAGTGTGTGTGGGCATTTGTTGTTTTGTTAATCCTAGCAATGCCTTCCCAGGGCTTAGCCTTCCTCTCTCAGCTGGCATGAAAACTGTGAAGGTCATTGCGTCCAAATTTTAGCCAGTTCAGCTCAAGCTAATGGTTTGGGTGAGTGGAAGGCACCCTGAAGCTTTTCAAGCTATAAACTGTATAGTTTAGGCTACTGCAGCAGGGATCAGTTGAACATCTGCAGTTATAGTAAATTTACATATATAGCTACACTTTTCTACAACCCAAAATGATTACATGCAAATTTGCAATTTATTTCAATAGTATTTTCTACAGTTGAAGTACTAGTTGAACTTAAAACTCATAATGCAGATTTAAGTAGCAAAGTGTGTGTGTGTGTGTGTGTGTGTGTGTGTGTGTGTGTGTGTGTCTGTGTGTCTGTGTGTGTGTCTGTGTCTGTGTGTGTGTGTGTTTATAAACGCATTCTATGAACACCTTCAGGAATACATGGATCATGCGATCCCAAATAAAACCAAGACCCAATCCTCCAAAGGCAGACGTCCTGTCTGGTGGACCCCAGCCATAAACAAACTATACAATTGAAGGAGGAAGCTACTAAATGATAGAGCAAAATCCCAAAAAAGGAAGGCATCCCTGATCAGTATTAGCAAAAAACTACGGGCACTCATAAAATTGTCTAAGGCCAGCTTCAAGAGAAAAATTGCACAGGACACTAAGGATAATCACAAGGCTTTCTTTAGTTATGTTAGGAACCTGGGTGGTAATTCCCAGATATGCTCAGAATTAGTCCAAAATGACAAAAAATACACCGAACCCACAGACATTGCCAACATCCTAGCTGACAGGTTCAGCGCAAACTGGCCCCCCCCCCCCACCAAAAGGGCAAATATCTATCCCAGCAGAGTGCTGCCCGGCTGACATCTCAGATGCTCAGGTAAGAGCCGCCCTCTCCAAAGCAAAAAACACAGCATCAGTGGGACCAGACGGTGTCCCAGGCTGCGTCCTACATGAACTCCAAGAAGAGCTAAACCCAAACATAAAACTACTGTTCAGTCTCAGCCTTACTACAGGATATGTGCCCAAAGAGTGGCGTACAGCAACAGTGGTCCCTCTCCATAAAGGTGGTGCCTCAACGGATCCTAGAAACTATCGCCCCATAAGCCTGACTAGCTTGGTCTGCAAAGCTATGGAAAGGATCATCATGGACCTCATAAATAAAGATATTGGGGACCTACAGACACTGGATCCTACCCATTTCGGCTTTGTTAAGGGCAGATCCTGCCTCTTAAACCTGGTTGATTTATTTGAAACAGTCACCAAGGCCATTGACGAGGGGAAGGTTTTCCACACAAAGCCTACCTGGACCTCGCAAAAGCCTTCGATACAATACCCCACTCGGGCATTATAGATAAGCTCACCAGCTTAAATATAAACCCCTGTGTCACTAGATGGATTGCAAACTGGCTCAAGGACAGAACCCACATGGTTAGAATTGCTAGAGCCATGTCAGACTCCAAACCAGTTACAAGTGGTGTCCCACAAGGCTCAGTCCTGGGACCTCTTGTTCGGTATATATTTCTCGGAGGTACAGGCCAACACGGAAGGACTGTGGCTGACCAAGTAAGCAGATGACTGCAAACTGGGTGCCATAATCGACTCTCCAGCCGACACAAGCATCCTCCAAAAGGGCCTCATAGAAACAGACAACTGGTGCCAGAGCCATGGCCTCAAGCTAAATGCCCAAAAGTGTATAGTCATCCCCTTTGGCAAAAACAAAGTGCCCACAAATTACCACATAGGTGGTAATCCATTAAGTACAGAAGAAGTAATTAGTGACCTGGGGACCCAAGTTGATAGCAATCTCTCATTTGACAACCACGTGGCCAAAGTGGTTAGAAAAACATTTTATATAGCCCACCTAATCATGAAGGGATTCACATCTAGATCAGGGGAGGTCATCGTGCCTCTTTACTCATCCCTCATCAGGCCCATAATTGAGTACAATGCCCCTTTTGGGATGTACCTTACCAGACACCTGCAGCAACTGGAAAGACCCCAAAAGTAACTCACCAAGAGGATCAAAGGGCTCAAACAGATGCCATATGCTGCCCGGTTAAAGAAACTCCAGCTCTACTCACTGGCATACCGCCTGTTCAGAGGCGATCTGTGCCTGACGTATAAAGCCATGTCCAACCTGGAATTAATGGACATGCTGCACCTCAGAAAATCCAAATCCCATCGAGCTACGCACTCGAGAGACTTGAACCTCAGCACTGAAATAAATAGGACATGCTGGAAGGACAGATTCATAACCCAGAGGCTCCCTTCACTCTGGAATAAAATCCCAGTCCAGGTTAGGCAGAGTCCCTCATTGACTCTCTTCAAGAGGAATCTTGATGAGTGGATGGGAGATCATAGGTTTACCCCGGGTATCACTTCTGTGTCACTGTTAGACAGAGGCACAGTATACTAACCTCGAAAAAGGGCATAGCAAAATAAATTTAAAATGGGTGGCGAAAGCCAAACACATTCTGGCTAGGCTTATAAATGCCCTAGGGCAGATAGCCTAGTATGAACCTATAAAGTGCTGACAGCTGATTGTATACCTTTTATTCTGAATTTGGAAATGGGCAACCTATCTTCACTATATCTGCTTTCACAATATAAAGTGTACAATAGGCTGTCTGGACTATGTCCATAAACAGACTGAAACCATAGAGTCCACTCCATGTAGCAATTACAGTTGTTCACTACTGTGTAGTTTGTATTGCAATGCCCATGTAACACACAGATGCCAGGGTTTAATGTTGCCTGTTAAAACTTGTGTCCTCCTTTCATTTACTTATTTGTTCTTTTAGCAGACAGGCAGTCTTTTAGAATGGTATACTCAAAGCCAGGCATTCGGATGAAAGTACACGTCTCATTCACACTTGGAATTGGATAATGAGAGACGGTAGTTTCATTCATAATTTTACTATGAAATTAATCTGGAATGTTTTGGAATGCAATGATAGATGGCCATATATGCAGCTTTTCAATGCATGTCATATGTGTAAATCTTTTATCACAGTTAACAGTGGAAGATAAAAGTAAATAATGCTCTTTTCAAGTCACTACATGCCCTTCTGCACCCCTTCCCCCAGCCTTCAGTGTCTTCCGGCACCTCTGGTAAGAGGTAAATGCAATATGCAGTTTGTCACTCCCAGTTTGTTTACACAAACAGAATCAGAAATGCTCTTTTTTTTTTATTTATTTATTGTTTTACCACCAAGTGCGTCAACATTGTGGAATGCTAGAGTACATCATGAATTGCCATAAAACAGATGCCAATCACATCAAAACTATAGCTATGTTAAAATCAAAATCCAGGAGAAAGATAAGTTGTGGGTAATATGGTTTCTAACCAGGGAACTGCACTGCTTCCATCTACATCATGTCATTCACCCCATAACACCCTTTATAGTGGGCATTCTCTTCCCACTGCCAAAATTACCCATTTGTAGTAGTGACTGGCAGGTTGAGGTGTTCTATAACCTATTTTGCTTTTGACAGCAAAACTGATCCACTTATCGTTGCATCGATTGACCCAGCTGTGAGACTGAACACTGTTTGTACTTGAGTCATTGGGTCCTTGTCCTTAGCCTGCACTAATTCTACCAGTGTTTCTGGGACTTCAACCACTGCAGTACTGCCCAAATCAGCTTTCTTGGGACCTTGTCAAATGCTTTCTTCCAAGTGTAGGAAAGCCCAGCTGGAATCTCTCCTCATCTCTACCTTCTTCTCATCCATCTCTCTCACTGCAAACATCAGGTCAGTTGTGTTGCACCCTGATCTGAATATGAACTGCTCCTCTCCATTTTACATTCTGCTACCCTGCATATCCATTTATCAGTCACCCTCTCCCAACTTTCATACAATGTGACAGGAGTTTGATGCCTCTGTACTGCTCAGGGTTGTGACTGTCCTCTTTGTTGTTGTACATTGGCACCAGTATGCTTATTCTCCAGTCATCTGGGATATGCCGTTCTCTCCACACTGCTTTGAGTACCCTCAGGAGCAATTTTTTCCCTATCTCACCCAGCATGTCTGCTTTCCCTGACTTAATTTTCCTTAGTGATATTCTTACTACTTCTAGGGTGGTCTCCTGTTCTTCTGTTATTGTAGCTCGTTTCTGGGACAGTACAGCTTCTGTGGGGTTTTCGTCATTCCTAATCTGCTGGAAACATTCTTTCCATCTACCTTTGATGTCCTGTGGACTGATGAGCAGGTTGTTGCTGGCATCCCTTATGAAGGGTGTCGGACTGTCTTCTTTATCTTTCTGTCTTGGCCTTGCAACTTGATATAGTTTCTTTGTGAGACCGACTGAGTATCTTTCCAGAAGCTGGTAGAGTGCCTCCGATGGCCTTTTCTTTGCTATTGCAAATACTTTCTTACCACCTTTTTAGGCAACCAGTATTCCTTCCTAGCCTGGTTGGTCTTTTCTATCTCCCACTTTTTCCTGCACTTCTTCTTTCTTTTGATGACTTCCTGGACTTCTGCATTCCACCACCAGCTTTCCTTATGTACCCTATTTCCATACCTGGCTCAGCCACATATCAGTTCTGTAGTCCTCACACACGCTGCTTTGAGGCATTGCCATTCTTCTTCAACTACACCTATTATTTCCTCCTCTTCTTGGGGTGCTGGAGCCCTGAGTAATTCCTTGAACTGTTGTACCTTTTCTCCAGTTAATGTCCAGGTCTTCAGTCTGGTCTCTGTTAACCTTAGAGCCTTGTCTCACCACTGCTTGCAGCCGATTGTGGCAAGCAGTGGTTTATGCTGTGGGCTGACTGTTTTGCTGGGGATGACTTTGCAGTCATTGATTATACCCTAGTACCCTTTCCTTACTAGGGGAAGTCTACATGAGTTGCATCTTGGCCAGTCTTGTATGTGATCTTGTAACTGTCTCTCTTTCAGAAGCATGTGTTGGCTACTATCAAGCCATTTGCCAGACAGACTTCTAGAATGGCCTCTTTATTCTTGTTGCCCCGCCCACATGGACCAGGGCAGTCCTCATATCCTGTTCTGTCAGTCCTGATATGTGCATTCAAGTCACCCATTATCAACACCAATTCATGTTGTCCTACTTTAACAAGTAGGTCCTTCAACTGCTGTCTGAATGCACTCTTTTCCTCACTATCACAACCCTGGTGTGGGGCATAGGCTGAGATTATGAATGCTGCCCTATCATTACACTGGAGTCTGATAGGCATGAGTTTGTCACTAATTCTGATGATATCCCTAACTGCTTTCTGAAGCCTTCTTCTCACCACAACTCTCACATCATTTCTAGCCTGTCCTCCTCCTCCTCCTCTTGAGTAGTAGACTGTGGATCCTGAGACAGATTGCTTTGCTGCACTGCCCTTCCATCGTGTGTCATGGACTCGAAGGATGTCCACCCTCCTCCTTACCATCATGTCATTCACTTCAAAGCTGTGTCCTGTCAGTGAACCTACAGTGTGTAGCGATTCTCAGTTCATGTTTGGCAGGTTTATTGGTTTTACATCCAGCTTTTGCTCAACAGAGCTAATCAAAGTAACCCAGGCTGGGCAACTAGACACCGGTTGGCCCTTAGCTTATTGACCCAGGGCTGCTGAGCTTTATGGCAGACACACAGCCAGTTGGGGGCACATGCACGTTTTGTGGAGTGTAATCAAACCTCACAATGATCTTAGTTTTTTGGAAGTGGATGCAAAGTAATAGGAGTAAGCATTAGATTTCTCATTTAACATGCTGTTATCTTTGTTTCAACAAAAAAACAAGGAAGGTACTATCATAAAAGAAAGCAATTTCTTGAAAATATATAGTGAGGAGAGATGATGTTGAAAATGTGCTGTGAATACTAGACACAGGACCTAGGGTCATGTCATTTATCCCTAACAGTTCTTGGCCAGTTGTCATTAGTAATTAGATATCCTCTTTCAAAGTTGTTCCACGTGAATTGATGGTCGTACAGTGTTAATGCAGAAGAAAGGGGTTCCCAGTTGTTAGTTATGCATTCCACATGATCAGAATACCTGAATACACATCAGTGGCTTGACTTCTTCTAACATGTTCCTTATAAGGCAGGTATGTCTGTCTGTGTGTTCTTCGTCTGGAAAATGAATTTCTCACTAAATGTGCATACCTGGTGCATTATATTGTGTTTTAAGCTGTATCTGGAAGCCAGAATGATACTGCTATGTGGTCTGATGCAGGAAGTGGGGTATTTTGATGACTGTACTTTACTATATCTCACTGTTGTATATAAATGCCACAATATGCTGTAAACAAGAGTCATTGCCACCCATAATGCCTGCCTTCCGTTTGGTGATGTGCTTTTTTTATGTGAGTTGTATAAGCAGGATATGCATGTAAGGAAACCAATAAATGATAGTCATATGGTACAACATGGTACTGAGATCAGCTGTGATCTCTATTAATGCCATTATGTTGAACTGCAAGATTTCCTCATGTAACAAGATGTTGATATGGCCTCACATCTCCCTGTGCTGAATGTGCCTAAGTTTTCTTTGGAATGTGCCTAAGTTTTCTTTGCCAGTGGAATAGAGATTGCACAAATATGGATGTATATATGTTTTGAGCTACTTTCTGGTGTCCTGTCCATGCTTAGATGCATCTGTTTTTGGACACATGCATCATGTGAATATTTGTGTGTCTTAATTTAAAAAATGGTTTCCTCTGTGGTACTTCTTATACCTCTTCTGATGCTATTGTTAAGATTCCTGTGAATATGCTAAACCATTGTCTGTGACTTAGGGTTCCCATGCATATACATCACACCTCTTTTTTCATCTTCTTTTGCTGAACAGTCAAGTGAAGTTATTCAGTGAGGTGTTGTGATGTCTGCATAATGAATTATTCTCCTCAGAATGATGCCTGTTAGCTCAGCTTGCCCCTTCATGTACTGAAAGCCAGAGTCATTGTTATTCAACTGGCTTCACAAGTTATGTACTTGTAGATGCTAAGATACTTGAAAGGTGTGTCATCTGCATATTTGATCTATCTTTAACTCTAGAGAAACTCTTATAATCTTTGTCTTTATGCAGTGTTGTTGCCATGGGCCATGTGTACATTTGCTGACTTGCCTGTACAGTAAACTCTCAGGTAATTGGCACCCATGGGGATTGGTAGATGCCAGATAACTGTAGTTTCTAGTTGCTTGAGTGTTACTATTAAAAATATGCCTGACTAATAATGTACCCTATAGTATTTGTTTGGTTTGATTTGTTCTTTGGTTGGGGAGAGAGGGAATTTATTCCTATCTTCCTTTTTAAAACTCTAAAAACATAAGACCTGATGTTGTTAATCTTCTTTCCATTCATCACTGATGGGTTCAGTTCTGAGCCCTCGGAAACAAGTCAGCCTATTACCAAACTTGCGCCAGCCAAAAAAACTCTAGAGCTAAGTCCCTACCCAGAACGCCCTTCTCCCTGTTACCTCGGATCTCGTTTGCCGCATAGCCGTAAAGCCACGTTTCAGCTGAGCTCTCAGCTAAGTGAAATCTTTTTGATATTTGTGTAAAAATGTTTGGGTACTTCCATATTTTATTAAGCGATTAGTATTTTTAGTATAGTTTCTTCTGTCTAACTTTATTCTTTCCTCTCTACCCCCGTTGTTACCATTGGTAAACTCTCAAGTACCATTGTTGGTACGGCCTTTCTTCCCTTACCCTTGTGATATTTCTTCAGTACCATAGTTGGTATTGTTTCTCTTCTTTAACATGTTAGCTTTAAACCTTATTCAGGTGTTTCCCTTTTCTTATATACCAGTGTATTCTTATATTTGTGATTTTTTTGAGCGGAGTTGACTTCATTATAGTTGGATTATACAGTTGATCTGTGGTGTTTTTCTACCAAGATGTCGGATAAGAAGGGCACTTCAGGTTTTAAGCATTGTACTTCTTGTAAGGGCAAGTTACCTAACAGTGATTCCCATGATGGCTGTATATACTGTTTGGAAATGCCCCACCTTTTGGTGCAGCCTCCATGTGACATTTGTCAGAGTTTCAGCCAATGCATTCTTAATGAGCGCAAAAATAAACTCATTCTGAAAGGGTTACTGTCTCCATTCTCAGAGGCCATTTCTGCAATGGAGGTCTCAACCCCTCCTCCTAAGGACAAAAAGAGATCCCACTCTATTCCTTCCTCACCATCGGGTGATCAGAGCAAGCCTAGGAAATCAAAGTACCTAAGTTATTGTCTGAGCATAAATCTGTCTCTTCGGCCCATCTTCTTTGGCTCCGACCTTCTCAAGACCTTCGATACCGCTGCCTGTTTTGGCACTGGTCCTGCCTCCGGCACTGGTCATAGACCTTACTACACTTATTTCGGCTTTGGCACTTGTAGCCACTTCGGCTCAGGGCACACCTTTGACTGCGTCATTAGTTTCCATTTTGGAACTGACCATTTCGGCTCTGAGTGCCACTTCATCACCTTACGTTATACCGACCTCACTGGATTTGTCTCCTTTACTTCCAGTCTTGAAACTAGAGACTTCGGTGCTGGCAGATCTTGCACCACGGACCCGATACTCCCCATCCGTAGATCCATTTCTGGGTCAAGCATATAGCCCATTCCTCGAACGTCCTGACTCTCTGCCTAGAGTATCCACTAGATCCAACAGGAGCCTTTCAGAACACGACATGGTGCATCTGGTAGACCAGCTATTGTTAGCCAGGGGGAATTCCCTCACTTTCTAAGACCCATCTACCTGCAGGACTTGGGTTACCTTATCCACGGACTCCATCTTAGACTTCTCCTTTGACCATCTCGGTTCCGAAGCCTTCTGCTCCGACATCCTTCTTGAAACCCATCACCTCGGCGCCTATGGTGCATCTCACTCTGGCTCCGAGTTTGTCCCTTTGGTCTTTGGTTCCCGCTGAACCGGTCCTTCCTCAATCTGGGGTTTGGGGGATAGGCACCTCGGCCCAGAGTACGGAGCCGTCTCCCTCCTCGGTTCGATCCTCAGTGCTGATAGCTGCGTCCGCGTCAAACCTGCTTGAGGCTCCATCCATGGGGGCAGATTCGTCGGAGCGAGGTGTGACCCCAGTCCCGAGGTTGTCTTTCTCGGTTCTGGGCTCCCATCCCTCTTCGGGGAGGGCTCTTGCTTCTGGCAGCACTCCTTTGATGTCAGAACCCCAGTTTTCATCTCCTGAGCTACAATTGTCACAGACCCCCCCCCCCCCGGGACACTGGACAAAGAAGTCGCAGGGCACCCCTGTTCAGGTACCCACTCTTCAGAGTGCTCCTCAGTGACGCCCACTGAAGAGCCCCCTCGAAAGAAAACATGCAGAAGGAAGCACATGGACTCACCCAAGGAGTCCTTAACGGAAGACACAGATGACGATGATGGTGAAGGGTCCCCACGGTCACCTCCTGATGATATCTCCTTTGGAGACATCCTGGAGATGTTAAAGCAGAGAGGTGACTGGAAGCCCTCCAACCCTTCGTCTGAGGAGTGCATGCCTTCTACCTCGTGGGTGACCCCGCCTACCGATGAGCTTGTCGTGTTGCGTGCTTGGAAGAAACCTGATTCCATTGAGGCGATCCCTCGGAGATCAGACAAAATTCTTTCCCCTCCCGAGGAGAACCCGCATTGGTCCAAAGGGTTACCATTTGATGCTATGGTGGTGGCAGCAGCCATGAAAAAGGACTTGACTAAGGAAAGTGCCACTGTCCACCCACCCAACAGGGAGTCCCGGGCGGTGCACAGACTTGGGAAGCTTGTTTTTGCATCAGGGACCTTCGCCATATAGTCCCTGAATTACTTGGCACATTTTACGAGGCTTCAGAGGGACTTTATCTCCAAACTCTCTGGGACACTCGGAGGACAGTTGTCTGATGAGGTCAGGGGCAAAGTGGCCTCACAGCTCGCAACCCTGGAATCAATATCCAACTCGTCCATGAGGTTGCTGTCACATGCAGCCGAAGGGGCAGCTAGAGCAGTGGGTTTGGGCATTATGAGGCATCATGTCTGGATGCGCATTTGTGACCTCGCGGACCCCTTCAAGTCTTCCTTTCTGAATGCTCCCATCGAAGCTTCATCCCCTTTTGGCTCCAAAATGAAAGACACGCTGGCCAGGTGCGAGCAAGGCTGAAAAAACCTGTCTGCCGTAGACCTACAGTTTTCCAACCCACAACGTACCTTCTCCAGGAATTAGAGGAGTGGAAAGATGTGACATAAGAAATCTCAGGGTCCCTTCTGTGCCGCACGTGGTGATGATACTCCCAGAGGCAGAGGGGGAAACAATTCCGGAAGATGCCCCTATAGAGGCAGAGGGGGTCCTCGTAATCAGGGCTCCAGATATTCCTTCTCTGGACAGCCTTATCTGCGCTCCTGAGGAGCAGACTGATTGCTTACCTCTGGAAGCAGTCGGGGGTCATTTTTCTATGCACCAAACTGCCTGGCGACCCATCACCACTGATCGTTGGGTGCAAAGCATTATCAGCAGAGGTTACACCATTCCCCTTTCTTGTCAGCTAAATTTCCCAAGAAAACTTCCCGACGTTCCACCCAGTCAAAGGGAAGAAGCAGCTTCAGAGATTATAAAGCTGTCTCAAAAAAGAGTCATCCAACCAGTCCCACCAGACCAGCGTGGATCCGGATTTTACTTGAGATTCTTTTTGGTGCCAAAAAAGACGGGACTGGAGATCCATTTTGGATCTCAGCAGCTTAAACAAGTCTGTCACCCAAACCAAATTCTAGATGGCCACGGTTCAGTCCATTCTCACCTTTTTAAGAGAAGGCAATTGGATGTGCTCTGTAGAGCTCAGGGATGCGTATTACCACATCAAGATGGACAAACAATCCAGGAGTCTGCTTCGCTTCCGTCTAGGAGCCAGTCATTATCAATTCCGTGCTGCTGTTCAGCCTCTCTACAGCCCCCAGAGTGTTCACGAAATGCATGGCAGTGGTAATAGAGGTTTCAACTCCAGGTGATGCTCACAAACAACAGTTTCTGCAAGGGAAGTTCTTCAGGCCCTAGGTTCTATGGCAGTGTCGATCCCAATAGTGCCTCTAGCAAAGCTACACATGCAGATTCTGCAATGGCTCCTTCTGTGTGAATGGTTTTTAAACTATCATCCCCTCAGTTACCAGATTCGAATAACCAACTCCTACAAACAGGACTTGTGTTGGTGGATGAGGCCAGACGTAGAATTTTGGAGTCGTCCATTTCAATCTCCTCAGCCCACAGCCATTGTGACCACAGATGCTTCCCTGATCGGGTGGAGGGGCCATTTCCAAGGAAAGACTGTCCAAGGCACATGGTTCACCTCAGAGGCCCACCTGCATATCAGTGTTCTGGAAGTGAGAGCTGTGCTGTTAGCATTGCAGGCCTTCCATTCAGCTCTCCCTTCCGGGACAATTACAGTTCAATCAGACAATATGTCAGTAGTCTGGTATATCAGCAAGCAAGGAGGAACCAAGTCTTATCCCCTATGTCGAGAAGCCATGAGAATTTGGCAGTGGGCGATAGCTTCCATCCACTTTCTAATAGCAACATATATCCCGGGGAGCTCCATCGTAATTGCGGACAAGCTGAGCAGATGCATCCTCATGCTTCATGAGTGGTCCCTCAACCCAGAGGTGGCGTCAGCAATCTTCAGTCACTGCAGCCAGCCCTGCTGCAATCTTTTCAGTGGTATTCAGGAATGTTCTTTCATAAGGGCAGCCCATGGACCTCAAGGTAGCTTGGGATTTTGTCCCATCAGTGATGAATGGAAAGTAGATTAACAACATCAGATAAAGAAGTTATGTCTTACCATAACATTCCATCAGTGTTGTTCATCTTCTTTCATTCATCACTTCCCACCCTCCTTCCCCCTCCAAAGGCTGCTGAGGGATGCTTTGGGTCTAATTGGTGCCCTAGGATAGTTGCGCAGAAGTGGTCTCGGCTTTACTTCATTTTCTCTAGCAAACTCGATCTGAGGTAATAGGGAGAAGGGCATTCTGGGTAGGGCATAACTCTATAGAGTTTTTTTGGCTGGCGCAAGCTTGGTAATAGGCTGACTCAGTTCTGAGGGCTCGGAACTGAACCCATCAGTGATGAATGAAAGAAGATGAACAACACAGATGAACGTTATGGTAAGAAATAACTTCTTTGTATGTTTCTGCGGGGGAGAAACAAAGTACAACACATGAAAATTGTACTGTATTTCTTCGATTTTTTTTTCTGGTTGCTTGAGTTCCAGTTAACGAAGAGTTTACTGTACTTTGATGTTGCAGCTCAGCTGTTTAAAACCAAAACTTTGCCTTTTGCACCCTTTTCTTTTTACGAAGCCATAGCCCATCCCTGTGGTATATACGAGTTGATGTTTGTGTATAACATTACTAAGTGTTGCCATCACATTTGCTTTGCTGATGTTCCTGTGCAAAATGGTCTTTCGTGCTTGATCCCTGCTGTAACAACTAAATTCATATGATAATAAAAATACAACAGTCACAGTTACCTTCTGCTCCAGTTTTGTTAAGCAAATTGGGGTAGGATAAAACATTCAGTGCTATTTCTGTCCATAAATGCAGATGACATCTGCCTTGCTACATGTACTAAAATGAGGTACTCCGTGTTCATTGATTTCCATACAGAGTTGTAGTTACTGTGTAATGTGACTTCCTCATCTCATCCACATAGGTTTATAGTAGGCACTGCTGATTTTTCCTTTTTTTTTTAAGATGGGCTGAGAGCTCAGTGATTCACTCAGACTCTGGAATAGTGTTATCCAGTGAGCATTTGTATGTCTGTCTGATTTACTGCTTGCAATGAATTTCTGAAGAGGGACTGTGATGTCCAAGTTACAAGAAGCAAGCAAAGTGATAACAGTGGAGGATGATGAGTACTGTGGAATACAAGTGATACTCCTGAACGAAAAGAATTGTAACAGACTGCAGTGAAATTGCTGCGTGATCAACTGCAGATAGTTTCAAAATTGACTGTGGTGTAAAACATATTGTTGGAGGCAGTCTTGTTTATGTAGCTTTTTGAGGAAATGTGTGAAATTTTGGATATCAGTGAATAGAAAAACTTGCTGTGGCAGTCTGCAATGGAAAACAGTATTAAGACTGAGCAAGAACAGTATGTACACTGTTCAGAACAGTGATAGTAGATACTGCATTGCAATTTGCATGACAGAAAGAATGTATTAAGATGCATAAAAAAAAACATAACACCAATGAATATGTACATACAAAAGCAGTAATACGAATATAAGGAGAGATCAGTGCATGGCTAATATGTAATAAGGCAGAAGACTGCAATGCTATGTAATACAAGTATGATTATTCTTTATAAGTAGATTATTAATTTGCAGACATAGCTAAATCTGTCAGTGGCCAAGATGAATAGTAATCAGTGTATGTTACAGGCATGTTTTCAGGAATACTTAGACACCTTTATATTAACGATTGCGAAAAGCATTTTTGGAACATGATTTACTGTAAAAGTGCTATTCAGATGATAGGAGTAAGGAGAGAGATGAGGGAAAACTTACTGGCACACCAGGCAGACTGCAAGCAAATCTCTTTAATGTGTATTGTTATGAAAAGCTTGTTAATTAGCTGAACAGAGCAGGGTGAGAAATGTGATACTCTTGCTAGCTTGATGGTTGGAATATGGGAGTGGTAACATGAAAATGAACTGAAGCAGATGAAAATTGAATGTCTAGAAAAGTCTGTTATCCCACCGATGAGGTGGTAGTTCTGGAAGCTTTTTTCACAGAATATGTAATGCATCAGTAGGAAACACAGTTGTAAGAGTCTCTGCGTGACAGTAAATGACACTTTTACTGTGGCCTCTCAAATTAGCTGCTCTTCTCTAGTCATCCATTTTAACTGAATGGTACAGTCATGTGACAGTCCAGCTGTGGGCATTTTAATCTCAGAAACAGTGCACTCACAGTGTATTATGGGAAAGATTTTTCGGTACTTGCCTATTATCGCAACCAGATTTTCGCAATAACAACAGTTGCTTCCCGATGCTGAAATCTGACCGTTAATGCTGTGAAAATGTCACACAATGTGTTTTCTTTCACACTGGAGGTTGTTTTAGGCAGGGTTATCGATAAAAAATGACAAATTTAATGTTGCTGTTTATGTATGCACTTTACGGCCAGCATGTCATTAAGCTGGCAGTAAAGGGCGTACATGCTTCAATTGTCAGGGCTGCTGTCTTACTGACTGCAATTCCTGTTACCAAATATCTCCTCACCTAGCTTTTCTTCAGCAAGTAAGTGACAGAGCATTGCAATATTTCGTTTTTTATGTAACCATGCTCATGGCTACCTGACAGAATGCCAAATGTTTGGTGACTAAGATCCGTATGCGTATGTGATGTCAAAGAGAAGTCACAGGCAGGCTGGAAAGAAAGCTGCATTAAATACAGCTCTCCTTACTTTAGACCTTATGACTGCATGATCGTTGACCTAGTCTTGCTACTGAACAATAACATGTCTTGCTTGACTGTATCAACAATACACCCTGTATTCTCGTAAGCTTACACACTTTGGCCATTTATTTTCCTGCACTTGTTTTCATGCCAGCATGCGAATTTTGCAACCACGAAAATCTGGTTGCGATAATACGCAAGTACTGATTTTTCTATAGAAGAAAACAAACTCTCCTTAGGGATGTCTGCCCCCAAGATGGCATTCAGGGATACAAACAGAATACAATTAGTATGGAGTACTGCTGTCTAGTACATACAGGTTTGCAGTGAACCAAAGTTAAGGAAAAATTAAAAAGTATATGTTTTTAATTTTTTCCCCATAGTGGTCTTTTAAGTGCTGCTTTTGCAGATTTATCAACACCAAATGAAATTCTTACATCATTGGAGAAAGTTTTGACCACTTGCATTTATGCTTTTAGCTCCTCATCTGATGAGAAGTCTGTACACGGTGTTGTTTTCTGGGAGCCAAATTGTAACCGTGACCTAATCTATTAAGCAGACAGCTTAAGGGGTTAAGGACAAGACAAAAGATCAGTGGTGAAAATGAGTCACCCAGGAATATCCCCTTTTGAATTTTTATCTCTGGGATAATAATTGGCCCTTTATCATGGCTTAGCTGCAAAGTGGATGACCATTGTTTCATGGTCACTGTAATGTAACTGATCAATACAGGATGCATCTTTTACATCTGTAAACACTCATTTATCCATGAATGTGGGATGCTGTCACATGCTTTTTTTGTAATCTGTTCATGCCACAGACTTCCCATTTTTACAGTTCTTCATTATGACTTTAGTTTAACAACAAATAATCCTTTGTTCCGTATGACTTTCCTTTGTTACCCTTTTGTTCTGTTGCCATGATTCAGTTTTCTTCTAAATGACCATAAACTTTCTTGGCATTAATGCCAGTGTATAGTTTATACATAGTCTAAAGACAAGTTATTGGTCTATAGTTTTTAGGATAGCTTGGAGGTTCACTCTTAATGAGAAGTATTGCTTTATGGGCATATACATAGTTCTTGGCCATGGCTAAATCTTCATTTAAAGATGTTAGTACTTTTAGCCAGAAGTTAAGTACTGCATCTCGGCCTCAGGTTTTCCATTTAGGAGCTTTTCTTAATTTTGTTTCAATTTCTCTAGTTGTAACTTTACCCCATTTCATGCCCTGTGTTTTTGTTATCTGTTATTAAGTATGTCCTATTTACTTCTGTTATATCACTTGAATTTCTGTTAATAGTCTCAGTTACTCTAATTGTTTTTTCAGACTTCTAACATTGTATCTTACTGACTTTCTGTAAACATTGCCTCCATGGGACCAGATGGTGTCCCAGGCCGTGTCATACATGAGCTCCAAAATGAATTAACCCCGCATCTGAATACCCTGTTCAGTCTCAGCCTCTCGACAGGATATGTGCCCATAGAATGGCACACAGCAACAGTGGTTCCGCTGCACAAGGGTGGGCCCACAACCGACCCTGGGAACTACCGACCAATAAGCCTGACCAGTCTGATCTGTAAGGCAATGAAGCGAATCATTATGGAACTCATAAATGGAGAGATTGGGAACCTCCAAACACTTGACCCCACACAGTTTGGCTTCGTCAAGGGCAGAGCATGCCTCCTGAACCTAGTGGACTTCTTTGAGACAGTTACTCAGGGTATAGATAAGGGAAAGGAGGTACACATGGCTTACCTTGACCTTGCTAAAGCATTTGACACCATTCCCCATTCGGGTATTATTGATAAACTCACCAACCTGGGCATAAACCCTTACGACACAAGATGGATCGCAAACTGGCTCTCAGACAGATCCCACAAAGTAAGAGTAGCGGGATCTATGTCCAAATCTAGGCCAGTAATGAGCGGTGTGCCTCAGTGCTCTGTCCGAATCCAGACCAGTAACGAGCGGTGTGCCTCGGGGCTCTAACCTGGAGCCCCTCCTGTTTGGCATATACTTCTCAGAAGTACAGGCAAGCACTGAAGGGCTGTGGCTGACCAAGTTTGCGGACGACTGCAAACTGGGTGCTATAATAGAGTCTCCGGCCGACATGGATATCCTCCCAGAAGGGCCTTAATGAGACTGATGCATGGTGTCAAAGCCATGGTCTCAAGCTAAATGCTAAAAATGCGTAGTAATCCCCTTTGGAAAAAAACAGAGTACCCGTGAACTACCACATAGGAGGTAACCCCCTGAAATCTGAAGAAGTAATAAGGGATCTAGGGACCCAAGTAGATAGTCAGCTTTCCTTTGATAACCATGTTGCCAAGGTGGTCAGAAAATCCTTCTATGTGACCCATCTGATCACGAAAGGGTTAGTATCAAGATCGAAGGATGTAGTGGTGCCCCTCTACTCTTCCCTCATCAGACCCATTATTGAGTACAGTACACCAATTGGAATGTACTTGGCCAGGCATCTCCAGCAGCTGGAGAGACCACAGAGGTACCTCACTAAGAGGATTACTGGCCTCAAACAGTTGCCCTATGCAGCACGATTGAAAAAACTAAGGCTTTTCTCTGTTGCATACGCCTTCTCAGAGGCGATCTCTGTCTAACATATAGAGCCATGTCCAACCCAGAACTGTTGAACATGCTCCATCTTAGCAAAACCAAATCTACTCGAGCTACATGCTCTAGGGATGTAAACCTCAGCACAACAATGAATAGAACATGCTGGAGGGATAGATTCCCTTTGCAAAGACTTCCCTTGCTATGGAACAAAGTCCCGATCTACATAAGACAGAGTCCCTCACTATAACTCTTCAAGAGGAACCTTGACGAGTGGATGGGTAACAGAAAGTTCACACCAGGGATCATACCAACAGCTCTACTAGATAGGAGCCAAGGGTACTAGCTGCTAGATCAAGGGCCTAGGGAACTAAGCAAAGGGGCGGTGAATACCGCACAATGTGGCTGGGCTAATATATGCCTTCGGGCAGATAGCCCAGTACCTACCTATGAAGCTATAGTTATCCATTTCTGTTAAATCAAGCAACTCTTCCCTTAGATCATTTTCTTCTAAACTGAGGGTGCATACTTTGTACTTCGTTTCCTGCGGGCATTCTACAGAAAGTTTCAGAACATCTTTTCGTGACATCCTGCATCATCCATTGCTCTTTTATATGAGAACTCACTGGCCTCTCACTCCACAGCTTTGACTGCATTAGAATTGCCACTGTTTCCTGCCCCTTCCCTTGCTGTGCAGCTCCAATTGAACTATAGAACTGGCTTCCTAGTGAAGCTCCAGAGTTTCATTTGGCAAGTGATCAAATGCTTCCTGTTCCACCTGTTTCTCATTAATTTGGGGAGTCATTGTCCCATCATGCTATGACACTGCCAGGGTTGGATTTTCTACACTAAATCTTTCACTTTGCAGGTAATCCATAACTTAGATTTCTGTTTCTTTAATTTCTCCATTACTAATCCTGTTTACTACTTTCCATTCTGTTTTCTTATTTTTTGTATTGTGAAATTTTCCATATCTGGATGTCTTTGCCTGTATTTCTCTCAAATGTCTTTGATGGTACTTTTTTATTCATTAGTTTTGCTTTCTTCTAATTGCACCATATTAAATCTCTTTTTTTGCTTTTTTTTCACCATGTCCATATTTCTTCTGTCTCCCTCTGCACCTGTTTCTCCTTACTTGGGGGATGCATTGTTCGATCATGCTGCAACATAACCTGTGTTAGACTTTCTACACAAAATCCTTCACTTCACAGGTATTCCATAACTTCAGCTTCAATTTGTTTAACATTTACTTTACTAATCTTCTGTTCTGCATTCCCCCTTCTTGATATTATTTTTTGTATTGTGAAATTTTCCGTATCTAGGTGCCTTTGCCTGTATTTCTCTTCAAGTATACTTTGAGCTGCATTTTGCTTTATCGATTAGTTTGGCTTTCTCCTTTGTAAATGTTGCATCATATCAGCTATCTCTTTATTTTCCATGTGTGTTTATTTTTTATACATCTTTCAAATATCTCTAGGTTTTATTCTTTACATTTTCACACTTCCTCAGTCGCTTCATTTTGCAAGCAGCCCAAAGTTTCTTTGTAAGTTTTTTCATAGATCTGTTGTATTAATGAAGAGAAATTTGCATTTGAAACTTTTCTGACAGTTTTTCTTGTGCAAGTATTTTTCTTTCCTCTAATTTCTCTCTTACTCTTTTTTTTTATATCTTCTTTGTGGAAATTCTGGACTTCTTGCA
The DNA here is from genome assembly GCF_019279795.1 of Protopterus annectens. NCBI lineage: Eukaryota > Metazoa > Chordata > Ceratodontiformes > Protopteridae > Protopterus > Protopterus annectens. Next base: position 912,837,103 of record NC_056737.1, read on the forward strand.
TAATATTAACAATGCATAATTTCTTTCTTATCCTCAGTAGTCCTCTCTGTCATCTTTATGGCTTTTTTTGGCCTGTCACTTTTTCTTCTTGGACTACAACAGGGTGGCCATCCTCCTCCGAGCCTGGCTAACCACATTGAAGGAATGTTTCAGTGTCTTGAGAATTCTACACGGTCATTTTTTTCCATTCCTGGCACCAGTGTGCATACCAGGATTGGGCACTTTTTGACCTGAGTTTTGTGCATTCATCTGTCTTAATTATTTTTAACCTACTTCTCTCCATGACATATGCTATACAAAATGCAGTCTATATGTCACTGTCATCATAGTGAGATTTTGTAAAAGCAGACTTCACCTAATGAAGCTACTCACTAAAACTTGATTAATTCATTTCCAGCAGTGCTGCCCTCTTTTGCTTGCTGATTTTTATCATCTCTCCATTTGGAGTAGGGAATAGTAAATGTTAGTACAGTGTTTGGTGTATAATATAGCAAGTACATATTTATGTTGTTAGGTGTACTACTATTTTATAGTTCTGTTTTTGTCATCACTTTAGGTCAGAAAGTGAGATGCTGGACAATGTTTTTTTTTTCATTGTATTTCATTTGATGTTTATTAAATTTGTTTTGTTATTGTGTGATCATATTGTGCAAATGAAATATTGATTTTGGAGGGAAAACAAAATGGCTGGCAGAGGATAAAATGGATAGACAACCTTACTAAATAATGAATATGAATTTGCAAGCACTTAAATTAGTTCTTGACATACAGGTCTGGCATACCATTGTGTACTCAAGGTCACAAAGTCTAACTTTCCAAACAACAACCAAAGCAGAACAGTATAGCACCATTTCAGTCTGCTTTACTGTGCCAGCTATGAGCTAAATTAGGATCTATGTTCGGCTACCGAAAAAAACTTGAAGGGTGAAATATCGAACGGAAGACAGAGAAACCAATTACTGAACAATGACATTGAAAACAAATTCAGCAAATGACCATAGTTGACCAACAACCAAGAATTAACACAATGCATAAGGTAAGTGAAGGGAAACTTTTTAAATTTGCCCCGTTCTCCACTGTAATGTGATCTGGGAGTTGGTATATATAGTTGGGGATGTGGGGGATGAAGCCCCCCCACTTTGGTTGGTTGTGTTTGCGATGTTGGCCAACTATGGCCATTCGATAACTTTTTTTTGATAATATCATTCTTTGGTAATAGTCAGTTTCGCTGTCTTCTCTTTGATATTTCAACATTCGGGTTTTTTATTTTTCGGTAGCCAAACATAGACCCGCTAAATTACTGCTTCTTTTCCAGATAACTGGGCACGTAGAGTTGTTCTATATGTATTGCTCATTGGCTTAGAGTTGTGTCACGAATGGCCTGTTAAGTGTTGCTGAGCACAAATCACTTTCAATAACTAACAGTCTATTTATACCGAGCAGAACTATTTTCGGAATCAAAAATTGCCATTGCTTATCAGATTTAATCACAAATACCCCCTAGACCTTAATGAAAGGTTTTGTGGAACTCACCCTTATTGCTTTTAATCAAACAGAAAGCATTTGGGTAAGGAGTGGAGTCATGTAACTTGCTCAATTTGTTATTCCCCTACTCATTTATGCATAGACAGTGTTGACACATGCAAGATGGCTGACTCTTGGACATATTGTGCTGCAGGAAAAATAAGTATGAAGAAAACATAACTGTAGCCTGACTACTGCTTCCCGAGCCAATTTAGCAAGGGGCAGGAATACACTGACTACCTTTGTGTCTTATGAGTGTGCATTGTGTATATGTATGTGTGTATGCCAGGAAGATCAGGTAAATCAACCTACTGTACAGTTATCAGTCCACTCCAGAAATTTTGTCTGCAGTTCGGGTGTGCTAAATTCAAAAAGAGAGGAGCAAAGCAGATGTTAGAAACCTACAGGACACAGCCAGCAGAATTAGAAATTGTAGAGGAGATGTGGTTTAGAGTTCATAAGTACAGTCTGGAAGTCCTGTTCATGATTAGTGTGAAGTTGAATCTGAGAAAAGGTTAAAATCCAAGTTTTGTAAGTATGAACATTACTGGCAACAAAGAGCAGATAGAGCTGTTAGTTGTCATCTTTTGGCAGGATATTAGAAAACAGCTTGAAGCCCAGATAAAGTAAATCTGTGTAACATTAAAAGTCATGTGTTCCTAGATTAAATTGTGACTAGGGTGTGAGCATTTGCTTACTGTTTGTTGCTCAGGGATATTATTGTTTGTTACTGTGTACTCACTTCATAAAGGACTGATGCATTTGATTTGTATTGTAGTGTGTTTTGCATTCTTCCAGATATGAATGCACTTAAGAAAGAATAAGACAGCTGACCACCCTTTCTCCATGGTACACTAACCTTCAAGTGAGAATAATAAACTAAGGGGATGAGGGGGGCATGGGCATTTTTGTTGGCTTTTGCTTGCGATTTGTTTGCTTTTAACTGGACAGCTTCAAATACTCGTGTTCAGAGGTTTTGTTTACTTGAGCTGTTCAATTTCATTGAGTTTCAGCCAAGCCATTTAGGTGTCAAGCTGTTGTATCTGTGGACTAGGTCAGTAGCAGAAGGCAAATGTGGAGCCAGTGAAGGTGTTCCAAATAAACCTGGAAAGATGTATGTTAGCATATTGACTTGCTGAGTGTTTTGTTGGGAAGATGTGCATGAAAAACAACTAGGAACATTGTTAGAAAGCCAGTTGCTCAAAAAAAAAAAAATGAGATGAAAGCAAATAAAATGAAATGTTTTGCAAACCATTTCCTTGACCATACAATTTGTATGTAGACATGTAGTGGAAATGGTGCAGTCAAACAAATTTAAAGTGTTTTAATGAAGGCAAAGCCCTTACACCTCATGGGAACTTAATTAACTGCACGGTCCCTTTATCTTGGGTTGAGTGTGGCACTCCCTTTATTGTGGTGAGTACCTTTTTAAACCTTAATTTGCAGATGTTTGTGACCATTACTAAGTGTTCACTCAGGCTGAAAAGTGTTTCACTATCAAACCGTTACATTGCTAAGGCTGTGACAAAATGCTTAGGCCGTCTGTACATTTAACTCAAATATAATTGCTGCATCTCTTGCTGCCGCTGTCTGTACCTTGTTGTTGTGTTGATTAAATCAATGTGCACACTTGTAACTCTGACTAGTGCATCACAATACCTCAAAAGATTTTACTTTTTAATGTTGCAATTTACTATCCCTATCATCCCTACTCAGAAACCTGTATAAAAGATTACCTCCAACTCCAAACCACAACTGGAACCAGTGAAAAACCTTCACAGCAACTGGTAAAATCCAAAAAGCTTTATTGTACCACACACCGGTTGAGCGTTTTCTTCCCTACTGAAGGGACTTCATCAGAGCAGTTTCAGTTTTACAACCCAGCCCTTTTATGTAAAGAAGCACCCAATTAAACAATTAATTATTCTAAACACTTACATAAAAGATGCATATAACAATTATGTGTATACAACAGTTCAAAACATTACATGGCAATTACATATCAGATAAATTAACGTTCACTATAAAAACTTTAAAAATATTCACTCAAATGTGTAAAACAAATTGTTACCCTAAAATATTTTTTAACTTCAAAAGACATGCCATATTCACATTTTCATTAATACCAGGTGTCTGAGTGACATTCAGCCTTAACTGCCACCTTAACTCACATATATCTAAATGTACATCCAGTATTCTACCCTGAGGGTCCTTAACCAATTGTTGCAGTACAAAAAAATTAAAAATGTGGTCCTTATTCTCAGATATATGCCTAGTCAAGGCATTAGTCACTTTGATCTGAAGTAGTTAACATAATTTGATCAGCAACCTGAGGGTATCGGACCCGATTTAGATCTGAGCCAGCAGCTTTCCTAGCCAAAGATCCCAGCTCCAAGCTCCTCCCCTACCCATAATGCCCTGCCACCTCCCTCTAACCCCCCCAGATCTCATTTGCCACGGCTTTGTTAAAGCAACTTAGAACGAGCTCCTAGCATGGGTATTGTGAGTTAAAGGCTTTTTTTCTAATTTTCTGTCAGAAAATTACTAAATCCTTGTGTGTGTGGTTCCCTTTTCACTCTTAACTTTGTTTTGGGTAGTTTAATCTTCTCAGAGTAGTTAAAGTTAATTCCCCTCCCCTCTGTGTGTGTGTGAGGGCATGTGCGTGTGGGCCTGTTTTCTTCTCCATTTCAAAATGTCTGAAGACCCAAAAGCTATGTTTTCTAAATGCTCCGAGTGTGGCCATAAGCTGTCCCCAGCGGATGGCCACACTCAGTGCATTATTTGCCTGGGTGTTGACCACCTTTCTTCAGGCTGCACTATTTGTGCAGCCTTCAGCCCCAGGGTGTTGATGGATAGGAGGACGAAGTTAATCCTTGTGGGCCTTTTGCCCCCTGATTCTGCTTCGTCTTCCTCCTCCTCTGTGGCGCCGGCTGCGGCTGCTCCACCTACCGGCTCCGATCCCCTGGCCGGGACTCAACCTCCCTCTTTGGTCCAGGAGGAAAGGGACGGCAGAAAGAAGGATAGAAAGGACAAGGAGCGGGAGAAAGATAGGCACCGTAGCCACAAGAGGTGGTCGCCCCCATTGCTCCTTCTCCAACCCGCTATCGGGTTTCGGAGCAGTCCGATTCGACTAGCTTCGGAGCCGGGGTGGCGTCGGCGCCGGCAGTGTTTCCGACTTCGGCGCCGACGGTACCCTAGAGTCTGTCGGATCCATTTTTGGATCTGAGCTCTCGGGGCCGTGGGTGAGCGTCTGATCCGGAAGGTTAGTGGGCCTTCAGCTCCGTTGAGGTCGGAGCGCACTACTCTTTCGGATCCGATCGGGTCATCTCCGGCTCTGATCCACTCGTCGGATCCGAAGGACTGCTTTCGGATCCTAGGGAGAGCAGTTCACCCTTGGCGTTCGACGTCATGGAGAGGGTCCTTTCGAGGGATTCGAGACCCCAGGCTCTTGCTACGGATCCACCCGCCATTCCCTCTCAGATGGGCCTTTCTTCCATCATCCGGCCCCAGGGACAGCCTGCGCCTACGTCCCAGATGGTTCCTGTAGAGGAACAGGACATTGTTGGTGAATCCTCTTTGGACAGCCCCCCCGAGGAGGTCCCTCACAAACAAAAGTGCAAGAGGAGGCACTTGGACTCACCTGAGTCCTTCACAGAAGGCACGGACTTAGAGGAAGGGGAAGGTTCCCCTAGGTCTCCCCCCGAAGATGTCTCCTTTGGAGACATTATGGAAATGTTGCGCATTAGAGGGGGGTGGTCTGCCCAAAAACCTTCCTCGGATGAGTCTGTGTTTCTGGAGGCGTTTGACGCAGGCCCATCTATTTCTTGGGTGTCCCCTCCTACCGACCCCCTGGTGGACCTCATAACTACCAGGGCTTCGAAGGAGCTGGACACTGTCGAGCCAATCCCCAAGAGACCGGACAGGATCCTCAGCCCCCCAACGGACAGGACAGTTTGGAGCAAGGGTGCCCCAGTGGATGCCATGGTGGTGTGGCTGCCACTAAAAAGGAATTAGCACAGGAGAGTTCCTCGGTACATCCTCCAGACAAGGAGTCTCGGATGATGGACCGCCTCGGGAAGCGGATGTTCACTTCAGCGACCTTCTCCGTAAGTTCACTGATCTATATGGCACACGTAATTCAGCTCCAGCAAGACCTAATCAAAGAGTACGCTGGATCAACCCCAGAGTCCATGTCGGCCGAGGACAAACGGACCTTCTCAGCTCGAATGGCCACTCTTAAGTTGATTACTAACACATCTATGCGGCTTCTCTCCCATGCCACGGAGGGAGCGGCTAGAGCCAGCGGAACAGGCGTTGTCTTATGTCGACAGGCCTAGCTCCATCTCTGCGACTTTGCGGAACCCTTCAAGGCGTCCTTCGCAAACACCCCCTTTGACGGTTCTACACTTTTCGGCAAAACCGTCCACGATACGCTTCTCCAGAGCGAGAAAGATGGGAAGACATCTGCCGTCTGAATCCGCTTCTCGGCTCCTCAGAGGGCCTTCTCCAGGAACCAAAGAGGTCAAAAGAAGATGGGGTTCCAGAAAGCTTAACAATCCCGTTTCGCTCCGGATCCTTCGTCCTTCAGAGGCAGAGGAGGACAAGGTGGACGCCGGCCTAGAGGCAGAGGGGGGCCAAAGAATTTCAGGTCTGGGGAACCTTTTTCCGATCGACCTGCACAGCAACCCTGAGGGGTTGCCAGACTGCTCCTCTCTGGAGGCAGTCGGGGGGGCGCTTCTCGGAGCACCTAGCACACTGGGAGTCCATCATGATGGATCACTGGGTGCTCCGCATCATATCCAGAGGCTATTCTATTCCATTCCTAACATCTCCTCCCCAGTCAGGGAGCCTCCCCGATGTTCCACCCAATCAGAGGAAGGTAGCAGCCTTCGAAATAAGAGAGCTGCTAAGAAAAAGAGCCATCCAGCACATCCCCCTCGGGCAATCCGGATCAGGCTTCTACTCCAGGTTCTTTTTGGTGCCAGAAAAGACGGGGACTTACGGCCGATTCCCGACCTGTCCATACTGAACCTGTCAATCGCCAAGGAAAAGTTCTGGATGGTCACTGTTCAATCCATTCTCCCACTTTTACAGGAGAATGACTGGATGTTCTCGATAGACCTCAAGGATGCATACTACCACATTCTAATGGACAGGCGATCCAGGAGGTTCCTCCGCTTCCGGCTGGGAGCCAACCATGATCAATTCAGGGTCCTACACTTCGGTCTCACCACAGCCCCCAGGGTGTTCACCAAGGTCATGGCAGTTGTAGGCCCCCACCAAGCATCTATTATGTTCAGGCAGGGACTACTTCTTACATCTAGCCAACTATCTAGGGATCACGATCAACCACAAGAAATTCTCCCTTCAACCTACCCAGGTCTTGGATTTCATAGGGGCCAGGATAGACACTATTCATTCCAGAGTCTTTCTAATGGCAGACAGACTCCGCAATCTAAAACTTAACATTTTGACCCTTCTACAATCATCAGCCCCTCCAGCGGAATTAGTCCTGAGGGCCCTGGGGTCCATGGCAGTGGCCATCAATCTGTCACCTATCTCACGTCTGAAAATGAGAATCCTTCAGTGGACCTTACAGGTCCAGTGGTCCATCCTACGTCACCCTCTGTCTACACCTATTCCCCTCAGCAGGGTTTGCAGGAAATCTCTACTTTGGTGGCTGCATTCCAGGGACCTCCAGGAAGGGAGCCCCTTCTCCATGTCCCCACCCCAAGTCACAGTGACCATGGACACATCTCTCCTCGGGTGGGGGGGGGCATTGCATGGGCAGATCCGTCCAAGGCACGTGGACTCACACAGAGACCTCTTTGCATATCATTGTGCTGGAGATGAGAGCGGTGCTTGTAGCGTTGCAGGCTCTCCTCTCCATTCCCTTCTTCCTCCAGGGACTATTGCAATTCAAACAGACATGTCGGTAGTCTGGTATGTCAACAAACAGGGGGGAACCAGATCTTACCCACTGTGCCGAGAGGCCATGAGAGTGTGGGAATGGGCGATATCCTTCAACCGCTTTCTCATAGCAAAGCACATACCGGGTCGGTCAAACATTCTAGTGGACATGTTGAGTCGAACTATCCTCTCACCTTACGAGTGGTCTCTGAACCTAGTAGTAGCGGAACAGATCTTCCTCAGATGGGGTCAACCTTGCTGCGATCTGTTTGCCTCCATGGGACCAGAACACAAAGTGCAGCGAGTTCTTCACTCTAATTCCTCCACCAGGGGAAGTCCCCAGAGACACTCTGATTCATGATTGGCCATCCGGTCTTCTTTATGCTTATCCTCCTCTTTCGCTGATGACAAAATTCTTGCAGAAAGCTCGTCGGTTGGGGAGCAGGGTTATCCTCATAGCCCCATTCTGACCTCGCCAAACCTGGTTCCCTTGCCTATGGTCTCATCTAGTACATCCTCCCTGGATCTTAGATCCCATTCCGGATCTGATTTCTTATCCCTTGGGTTTGAAGACACCCGACCTGGACAACCTCAAGCTCTTGGCTTGGTTGATCCAGTTCCATTAGTGGCCAGGACTCCCGGTATCTCATCCTCAGTTAAGGCCATCCTGGTGGCCGCTCACAAGTCTTCTACCAGGAGAATCTACAAGAGTAAATGGAAGCGTTTCTCTATCTGGGCGGAACATAGGAATTTGGATCCCTTTACGGCTCGTATCCCAGCAGTCCTCGACTTTCTATCCCATATTTTTCATCAAGGGGCTAGTTCTTCAACGGTTAAAGTTCAATTGGCAGCTATTTCCCACTTCCATGTTGGAAACAGTTTTGGGCCCCAAGCTTCCTCCGAGATTTGCAAGACATTCCTGAAAGGAACTTTTCTGTTAAGACCCCCTGTTAAAGATGCAGTCCCTCCATGGGATTTAACCTTGGTTCTCCAGGCTCTGACTGGTCCTCCCTTTGAACCTGCAACTTCAGTCGACTTAAAGTTTGTATCTTGGAAAACTGCCTTCCTGATTGCCATTACCTCAGCTAGGACGATATCGGAGCTTCATGCTCTTTGCAGTAAGCCTCTGTACATCTTCTTTCATAAAGACAGGGTTTCCCTCAGGACTAATCCCTCCTTTCTGCCTAAAGTGGCTTCAGAAGTCAACATCAACCAATCCATCAATCTTCCTGTCTTCTTTCCTAATTATCAGAACAAAGGAGAGTATAGACTTCATTGTCTGGATGTACATAGACAGTTGCGTTTTTACTTAAACAGAACAGCTGAATTTCGAAAATCAGATCAACTTTTTGTTTCATTTGTTAAGTCCTGTCTGGGTAAGCCAGTGACTAAGGTAACCTTAGCTAGGTGGATTTCGCAATGCATCCTTCTCGCATGCAGAAGCTCTGGTCGACCTGAGCCCCTGAGGGTTCGAGCTCATTTTACCCGTTCTATGGCTACTTCTGCTGCCTTCTGGTCGAGGGTGTCTTTGGACGACATTTGTGCAGCAGCTACTTGGGCTTCATCTCATACTTTTATTACACATTATAAAGTGGATTTAATATCCAGAGGACACGCATCTTTTGGCTCTGCAGTACTCCGGAATATCCTTCCATGAGGACCTCCCAAGTTGTGGTAGCTGGGGACTCTGTCCCACAGGTTGCTGATCAAATGAAGTTAACTACTTCAGATAAAGAAGTTATGTACTCACCATAACGTTCCATCTGAGTAGGTAACTTCATTTGTCTGCAACCAACCCTCCCTCCATCCCCCAGACCTTAGTTCTTTCTTGAAGGATCAGGATACATCACTTCCAGATGACATCGGGTGGAATGTTCAAGTAGTTTCCTTGTGTTATAGTAATGTTTTATGATACTATGGCAAACTCGATCTGAGGGTTAGAGGGAGGTGGCAGGGCATTATGGGTAGGGGGAGGAGCTTGGAGCTCGGATCTTTGGCTAGGAAAGCTGCCGGCTCGGATCCGATACCCACAGGTTGCAGACAAATGAAGTTACCTACTCAGATGGAACGTTATGGTGAGTACATAACTTCTTTTTGTTTCTTATATCCAATAAATGTTCTTTAAACCTGTCCTTAAATTGTCTACAGCTTTTGCCCACATAAAAAGCAGGGCATGACTGGCATCTAGCCACATATACCACATTCTTACTGCAACAGTTAAAGTGCCCTGCAGTGTGTATATACAGTCTATTTAGCCTCAAATACCCTGGGGCCTCTCCTATATTCATACAATTCCCCATTCCACATTTAAAATTCCCCCATTTTCTGCTAGAAATAACCACTCCTTCATTTCCTTTTGATTCTAACAAATTTTTGAATGATTAGTCCCACCTAAAGACAATCACAGGGGCAGATCCTACTTTTTGCGCAATACGTTGATCATATGACAAAATTTCCCAATTACGTGTGAGTTTTTCGACAATTCCATCTGCATCCAAATTGAAAGTGGTAATAAAACTAAGCTTCCTATCAGGCTCCTCGTTTCTGACCTGATAGGCTACCCTGACCTCTACCATTATTCCTATCAGGCCTGCCCTAAATAGGTTGGTAAATGCCATCCGCTCTCCTTTTTAATCACCTCTTTGGCCACCACTGCCACTAAGCCACTAGGATATCCCCTCTTCAAAAACATTTCTGATATAAACTTCACTTCTTCCGTAAATGTGGCATCTTCACTCACCATTCTAGCAGCCCTCACGAGCTGCCCCTTAATTATGGACTTTTTTTTGTACATAAGGATGCCAACTATCAAAATTCAAATATGAATTGGAAAAAGTAGGTTTACGATAGATGCCAGAGGTAAGTTTTGCAGTTTCCTTATCAATCTTTAAGCCCACATCAAGATATGATGTTCTTCGTCTTCCATTGCTGCAGTCCTGACTATTGGGTATAGTCCGCGTCCCAGTCGGCCCGAATACCAGAGTATAAGGCTGACGTCGGTCAGGGCGCATTAGACTGACGTCAGTACGTCAGGGTACTAATGCGCATGACCGACGTCATATCCTCAGTCTTTTTTGCCGCATGGTCCGATGCAGAAGCAGTTTTGCGAGTGCAGGTTGGCGTTCTGAAATACTTCCGAAACCGGAGTTTCAGACCGAAACAGAGTTGGCTAAGTACCCGTTGGGGAACATTTTGGTTTTTCTTGCCTCAGTATTTTACGGATGTCAGAAAAAGTGAATAACTGTATTTCTTGTGGGAAACAGATACCTCATAGGGATTATCATACCTTGTGTATACCTTGTTTAGGGCCTGAGCACGGCGTTGTTGGTTGCCGCTCTTGTGCTAGGTTTAACAAACGCACTATTAAGAGGAGGTTAGACTGTGCCAGGTTAGTGTTTGGGAAGCGTTGCAATTATAAAATGCCGTCGGATGCTCCGGCCCGCTTCCTCAAGAAGCGCAAGGATAAAACAGTGAAGCCTAGGGTTGAGGAACCGGCAGTCCCGGACGTCGGTTCTTTAGAAGGCTCAGTGGAGCCGGAGGTTTTGCCAGGAGTTTCCATGGAGTCCCAGGCAGAAACTATACTCTTACAGGATGTGCCTTCTCAGGAGGTAGGCCAGGCTGAGGGGGCTTCTCAGGTGACTGTTCTTCCCTCTCTTCCCAAGGTAGTTAGGGCCTCTCCTTCTGTTGCCAAAACTTCTATGAGAGGTAGGCCTACTTCAGCTTCAGTGGGGCTTCTCCTACCATTTCAGGTTCTGTACCTAAGAAACATATGCTTAAGATGGCAGAAGATTTGATTACTATGATTAGGGGTTCTATGCCCCGCCTGATAAGAGGCCTAGGGTGGAACCGAGTTTGATTGTTTTGAACAGTGTTCTGAGGCTTCAGAATCTTCTGTGGAAGATTTGCAGGAGTATCCTACCTATTCTGATTCTGATGTGGATGATTCCACTCCTACAGCGTCTCCACCTGAGGATTTCTCATTTTCAGAGACTTTGCATTCCATGAGGGAGCACTTTAAATGGGAAGGCCAGGATTACTCTGACTCTAGGAAAAGGCTTCGGGAGTTCTTGTTTTACCCCAGCATAGGCCTTTAGCTATTCCTCCTGTGTTGAATGTGGTGGAAGATGTTTTGCAGAGGCTTCCTGAACCCTGACTCTTTGCCTCCTGCTCCTGTTAAGCCTGATAGGTATTATAGGGTGCCCAAGCTCATAAATATTTGTTTAAGAGTCCTAGGGCGGACCCAGAAACTATTTCTCAGGGGCCTAAGGGTGTAAAAGCTTCTGTGGTTAAAATCCTGTCCCCACTGATAAAGAGGCGAGGGCTTTGGATAGGTGGGGAAAGAAAGTGTATACTTCTTCCACTTTAGCCATGAGAGCTTTGAATTGTCAGTTTCACATGTTAAAATATCAGAATTACCTTCTTTCACAATTGAAATCTAAGGTGGATGCTTTGGCGGAAGGTATTGAGTGTAAAGAGTTGCTGGATTTGGTTCATGTGTCTGAACAAGTGGGTAAGCATTCTTTGCAATGTGGTTTTGATGCTGTACAGGCCTCCTCGAGGGTGGCTGCTACCAGCTCTGTTCTTCGCAGGCATGCCTGGTTGAAGGATCAGAATTTAGCTGAGCATGCTAAGACAAGGATTTTGGATGCTCCTTTACAGTCTGATGTGTTGTTTGGTTCGCCTGTGGAAGCTGTTTTAAAGAAAATGGAGGACAAAGCTAAGTCTATGCAAACTGTTAAAGATTTTTGCAGGTGCAGCCACCAAGTTTAGTAGAAATTGGCCTGCTAAGGGGTGGACATATCGTCCTTATGATTGTCAGTCTAGGGGTAGGTCTAGAGGGGGTAGCGGCAGGGCTCAAAGTTCTTTTAGGCCTAGAACAGGAGTTCACCTGCTCAGACTTCTGGTGAGGGCAGGGGTCAGTCCTTTCGTAAACAGACCCAATGACCTGTTTTCCAGCTGCCAGCAGATTCACGTCTGGCAGCTCCTTTGGGGAAGACTGTCTCTTTTCAAAGAAAATTGGGATTTAATTACTCAAGACAAATGGGTGTTGGATATCATTCACCACGGTTACAGATTTTATTTCCATACAATGCCCCTTTCAAAGGCATGCCAGACGTTCCTCCTCTACAAAGAAAAGAGGCTCACAAGCAAGTTTTACAGTTACTTCACATAGGGGCCATTCAGCCAGTCCCTGTGTCAGAGAGGGGCCTAGGATTTTATTCTCGCCTGTTCCTTGTACCAAAGAAGGGGAACACGTGGAGACCAATTTTGGATTTATCTCTCCTCAACACGTTTTTGGACATTCCCAAGTTCAAGATGTTGACGTTACAACAGCTTTTACCTCTGCTGGGCAAAGATCACTGGATGGTAACTTTAGATCTCAAGGAAGCTTACCTTCATGTGCCTATAAGGCTAAGTTGCAGAAAGTATCTGCGGTTTCGAGCTGGAAATTCTCATTATCAGTTCTCTGCATTGCCCTTTGGCTTATCTACTGCCCAGAGTATTCACAAAGGTTCTGGCTCCAGTGATAGCTTACTTCAGGCTTCAAGGAATTCAAATCTATCCTTACTTGGACGACTGCCTGATTCTGGCTCAAGAAAAGGAAGACCTACTACAGCATCTGGAATATGTTATAGCAGTGCTAAGATGCCTAGGGTATTCTGTGAACGAAATAAAGTCCAGTCTAGTACCCTCTCAAGACATGTGCTTTCTGGGTGTAAGACTGAATACAGCAGCCCAGATGGCCTTTTTAACCCCGGACAAACAAAAGAGTCTGTCACTTTACTTCCATCAACTATCTCATCAGTCCGTGCTGACTGCAAGGACAGTCCTTCAAGCATTAGGGTTCATGGCATCTTGTATTCTGGTGCTTCCCAATGCCAAACTGCATATGAGGAAGCTACAATGGTATCTCAAAATGTATGGACACAGCACTGCCAGGATTTGGACACTGTCATTCAAATAATACCTTGCATTCAAAAGGAATTTTTGTGGTGGGCTCAGGAATGTCACCTAAACAAGGGACTCTCTGTGACCCGCCAGAGGCAAGTCAGATTCTAACGACAGATGCCTCGGACATTGCTTGGGAGCTCATCTAAATGGAAAGTGGATACAAGACAAGTGGCCTGCCAGACTACAGCATCTACATATCAACATGAAGGAGATGTTAGCAGTCCAGTTTGCATTAATGGCTTTCAAGGAGTTACTTCTTCCAGGGCAGGTGTTGATTCTAACAGACAACACAACTGTCATGTGGTACATCAACAAGCAAGGGGAACACATTCTTATCCTCTATGCAGGCAAGCAATGATTTTATGGGAGACTGCGCTAAGCTTGCAACTAACTCTTCAGGCAAGGTTTCTGCCAGGAGCACAGAACTCCTTAGCAGATGTGTTAAGCAGACAAATCATGGATCCCCACGAGTGGAAACTGGATCTTCATGTATTTCAGAAACTGACAGTGTCATGGGGAACTCCAGACATAGATCTGTTCGCTTCTCCACTAAACCACCAGCTGCCAAAGTATTGCACAAAGGGGTTTCATCACACAGCTTGGAAAGTGGATGCTCTGTCTTTCAGTTTGAAAAACCTTCATGTGTATGCCTTTCCACCTCTACCGCTTCTTCCAAAGGTACTATTAAAGGTCAGACAAGACAGGCCAAGGATGATTTTGATAGCTCCAGATTGGCCTCGGCAACACTGGTACCCACTACTACGGAGTCTGGTAAAGAAGCCTCCATGGCCTTTACCTCTGATTCCTCATCTGTTATCTCAGAAGGACGGTCATCTGCTCAATGTCAAGCTTCACTCTCTTCATCTAACAGCCTGGCATATTCTGTGTTGAAACACAGCAGGTCTCAACTTCCTCAACAAGTTTTAAATGTGATTATGGAAGCTAGAAGGCCTAGTACAAGGAGAGTGTACGCAGAAAAATGGAAGAGATTTTTATTTTGGAGTACAGCAAAGAATTTGGAGATTTCAGAGCCTAATTTGAGTGTGGCTCTTCAATATCTTACTGAATTATTGGACAAAGGATTGTCCTTCTCTTCCATAAAGATTCATGCTGCAGCAATTTCAGCTCACTATGATTGTGACCCACCTTTGTTTTCGCATCCTTTGTTCAAGCAGTTTCTTAGAGGGCAAAGAATATAAGACCCCAATAGAGCTCCTACTCCTGCTTGGGATCTCAATTTTGTGTTGGAAAAACTTACTCTACAACCTTTTGAGCCTGCAGCTACTGCTGAATTGAAATATTTGTCATGGAAGACTGCTTTTCTGTTGGCTATTACTTCTGCAAGAAGGGTGTCTGAGTTGCAGGCCCTTATGGCAGTAGAGCCTTTTGATTTTCCATAAGGACAGGGTATCATTACGTACTAATCCTTCCTTTATGCCTAAGGTGGTTTCTAGTGTGGCTTTAAACCAAACTATTCATTTGCCTACGTTTTGTGCAGATCCTCAAAATAAAGGGGAAAAGATATTGCACACTTTAGATGTACACAGGCAATTGCGTTATTATTTGAGCAGGACTAAGGATTTTAGGCAGTCTCAGCAGTTACTTGTTTCTTTTGCTTTGAGTTCACAGGGCAAGCCTGTGTCAAAACAAACTATTTCTAGGTGGATTGGCTTTTGCATTGCATTTTGTTATTCCCATCATGGCAAGGAGATACCAGCTGGGATTAGGCCTCATTCCACTAGGGCTACTGCCACTTCAACAGCATTTCTAAGGGGAGTGACAACTAAGGATATTCTGGAAGCAGCTACTTGGAGTTCAGTGCATACTTTCTCTAGGCATTATCACCTTCCTATATACTCTAAGACTAGGGCTGGTTTTGCCACAGCTGTTTTACAAGGCATGTTGTCAGCTCCTACTACTTTATAATTTGCCAGCCTCCCTTACCTCTGCTTTGGGATTCTACCCAATAGTCAGGACTGCAGCAATGGAAGACGAAGAACATAGTACAGTTTTGTACCTACCATAAATGTAGATGTTCGAGGATTCCATTGCTGCAGTCCAATTTACCCTCCCTCCTTCCCCTCTGTGTTTAGGGGTGGTTGTGTAGGTGAGTTTACATGCTTATATTTTTATATACATATATTGTTGTATATATTATACATGTTTTTGGTGCAGGTTGTTTTGGGACTTGTCTTTTGGGTCTTCTGACATCTGGGGCAAGAAAAGACTGAGGATATGACGTCGGTCATGCGCATTAGTACCCTGACGTACTGACGTCAGTCTAATGCGCCCTGACCGACGTCAGCCTTATACTCTGGTATTCGGGCCGACTGGGACGCGGACTATACCCAATAGTCAGGACTGCAGCAATGGAATCCTCGAACATCTACATTTATGGTAGGTACAAAACTGTACTTTATACCTTCCACACTATAATCATAGTTGCTGTGAAGGTTTTTCACTGTATAAAAGATTCACCTTCAAACACCCTTGTAAGTGAAGTTTCGTGCTACAAGTTTATCAGCCACTGGATTCAGTCAGATGACATTTTTGATCTCCATAACATTGATCAAACCAAAACACATCATGTAGCATTCAGTGCTGTCATACTGCCTGTCCTCAAATCTTTACTGTACTCTCAAATGCAGGTACTTCTGCACATGAAGTGAAATGGAAGACTTGATGGAACTACATCCATGTATACTTTTCTGATGTTTAGTTGTGCTGTTATGGTACTTCTAGACCCTTGTGCTGTTATGGTACTTTTAAGCCTGCTTTGAGGTTGTTAGATTTAATTTTGGATTTTTGTTGGGATGAGAGGCTGGCAGGGGGTGGGAGGCTGGCATAATGTTTAAGGTGTTTGCCTTACAGACACAAGGTGCAGAGTTTGATTCTCACATGGGGTAACTGGCTAGGCTTAAAATGGTCCACAAGGGCAATTAGCCTAGTATGAACCTATGAACAGATTTATGTATATATGATTTCCATAGTTTAACAAGCAATGCACTCCCATCCTCCTCTGCCCTAGTGTTAAAATATCTAAGCTGCTACATGAATTGTGGCCATCTAGGTCATAATCAGCACTTTTCTGTATCTACATCACAGGACAGAGAAACTGCACTTACTGCTTTGCCAGTGTTGCACAGAACAATTTGATGTGTTCATAAACAAAAATGTTTTAAAATATTGTGAACATCTACTTAATAATTGTAATTATGGACTTCAAGATGGCTGCACACTTATCAACAGCTTAATTTCAGGTATGGCTGTATGAAAAAATTTGAGAGATAAGGGCTAGTAATTCTGCCAGTTTTAGTAAATTTCAGCTACTAGCTACTGTGTACACTACCGGGATGCCAGAAAAGAAGAAACTTAGAGAGCCTGAAAGGAAATCAAGTAGAAAAGATGAAGAGAAAACACTGACTGGGAAGAATCCTGCAGCATCTGAAGATTTGTCAGCAACCTGTGGGATATGGATCCGATCTCTGATCCGAGCCAGCAACTTCTATCATAGCATAGATCCGAGCTCCTAGCTCCTCCCCTTACCCATAATCCCCTGCCTACCCTAACTGACCTCAGATCTAGTTTGCCACTCTTCAAGCAACAGCTAGGTTCAGAGCTCTTAGCGTTTTTGTGAGAAAAAAGTTTTTATTTCTTCTTTCTGAGTGACTGATTGTGTGTGTGTGGTAGGTTTACCCTTTACACTAATCTTTTTATTTTAGCTTTCAGCTTAAATTTAATTTAATTTAAAATATTTCTCCCTCCCCCCGCTGGTCGTAGCGTGTGTGTGTGACTGAGTGTTAGGGGCCGAGTGAGTGTGCTTTACTACAGTAATGTCGGAGGCCCCTAAAGCCATTTTTTCGAAGTGCACCGAGTGTGGTCACAAGCTTTCACCGGCTGAAGGCCACACTTGGTGCGTTAGGTGCCTTGGGGTTTAACACCTCTCTTCGGGTTGCGTGATTTGCGCGGCATTCAATCCCAGGGCACTCAAGTATCGAAGGTCGAAGCTAGTTCTGGCGGGCCTTCTACCCCCAGACTCTGCTTCGGCCTCCGGTACTTCAGTGCCCGCTACCCCCCCCCGGTAGCGGTCACTCCTGCCTCCCTTACTCCGACCGGGACTCAACCTCCCGCTTCGGCTCCAGAGGATAGGGAGGCCAGGAAACAGAAGCGGCGTGAGAAGCACCTTAAGCGGCGGGCCGAGGACTCCTCATCGGCCCCGCCCGCCAAGAGGGCTTCTCCGTCCAAGTCTTCTCGATCTCCTCCTCCTCGGATCCGATCCCCTTGTTTCTCCCCGGGACCCGAGGAGGAGGTGATCCGGTCCCCGTCGAGGTCATCGAGGCGACACTCCAGGTCTGCCTCGGTGGCCTCTTCGAGGTCCACTTTTAGCATGTCTGATGCGGACATGGACCAGATGATGAGGAGATTCATCCAGGCCCAGATGCAGATGGGAGTGCTCTTGCCTCCCCCCCCTCCGGGGGGGAGCTCGACCCCTTTTTCGCTCCTATAGCTCCTTCTCCGACCCGCATTCCGGGTTCGGAGCGCTCGGAGCAAAGCCATGTTGGATCCGGGGGTAGGTCGGAGCAGACCGTGCTGGGCACATCGGCTCCGACTGCTCCCTCGAGTTTGTCAGATCTGACCTCTCGGAGCCGTGGGCCGAGCTTCGGATCCGAGGGATTCGGTGTGCTTTCGGCTCTGTCCCGGTCGGAGCACACTGGTCCTTCAGATCCGACGTTCTCGGCGCCGGGTCCGATCCCCACTTCGGATCCGAGTGGAAGTCGGATCTCGGATCCGTCAGAGAGCGGGCTCCCCCTCGGCTTTCGCTGCGGTGGAGAGGGCACTGTCGAGTGCTTCCAGGCCTCCGGTCCTGGCTTCGGCTCCCTCCCGCACTCCTTCTCATCTGGTCCTGGCTCCCCTCATCTGGCCCTCAGGGCAGCCTGCCTCAGCGCCTTTAGGAGTTCCAGTGGAACAGGATACAGCCCATGAGGACTCCTCGGACAGCCCCCCCGAGGAGATTCCTCACAAGGCAAAGTGCAAAAGGAGGCATATAGACTCCCCTGAGAGTCTCACCAAAGATACAGACTTGGATGAAGGGGAAGGCTCCCCTAGGTCACCCCCCCGAGGATGTCTCTTTTGGAGACATCATGGAAATGCTCAAAATCAGGGGTGGGTGGTCTGCCCCCAAGGCTTCCTCTGATAAGTCCATATTCCTTGAGACGTTTGAGGCAGGACCGTCTACCTCTTGGGTGTCCCCTCCACCCAACCCCCTGGTGGATCTCATATCCTCTAGGGCTTGGAAGGAACCGGACACCGTAGAGCCGATCCCCAAGCGTCCAGGCAAAATTCTGAGCCCCCCTGCAGAGAGATCACACTGGAGCAGAGGTCCCCCTGTGGATGCCATGTTGGTGGCTGCAGCCACCAAGAAAGAGTTGGCTCAGGAGAGCCCCACGGTTCATCCTCCGTGCAAGGAGTCTCGCGCGATGGACCATCTTGGGAAGCGGGCCTTCAGTTCAGCGACCTTCTCTATGAGGGCCTTGAACTACATGGCACACGTTATTCGGATGCAGCGGGATCTAATTAAGGAATACGCTGCTTCCCCCCCCAGGGTCCATGTCGGAGGGAGACAAGGATCTGTACTCCTCCCAAATGGCCGCCCTCCGCTCTCTCTCTAACACCTCTATGCGGCTGTTGTCTCATGCTACGGAGGGAGCCGCATGAGCTGGCGGAGTCGGGCTTGTCATGAGGAAACAGGCCTGGCTCCGTCACTGTGACTTCTCGGAACCCTTTAAGGCGTCATTCACGAATGCCCCTTTTGATGGTTCTGCACTGTTCGGCAAAACCATTCGCGACACTCCTTGTCCAGAGCGAGAAAGATGGGAAGACCTTGGCTGCCGTCAGAGTCCGCTTCTCTGTGCCACAGAGGTCCTTTTCTAAGAACCAAAAGGGTCAGAAGAAGATGTGGTTCCGAAAATCGCATCAGTCCCAGTCTGCTCAGGACAACCAGTCCTCTCGTGGCAGAGGAGGACAGGGAGGATGCCACCCCAGGGGCAGAGGGGGTCCCAGGAATTTTGGGTCCAGAGAACCGTTCTCTGAGAGGCCCACGCAGAACCCCTGAGCGGTTACCCGACTGCTCCACTCTGGAGGCAGTTGGGGGGCGTTTTTCGAGGCACCTAGCAAAATGGGAGTCCATAACATCGGATCGCTGGGTGCTTCATATTATATCCAGAGGTTACCAAATCCCCTTTATAGTAAACCCCAGAATCAGAAGCCTTCCCGACGTTCCACCCAGTCAGAGGGAGGCGGCTGCTGCAGAAATTCAGAAGCTTCTGCAAAAAAGAGCCATCCAGCCCGTCCCCCCAGATCAAGTCGGATCAGGGTTTTACTCCAGGTTTTTTCTGGTGCCAAAAAAGATGGGGGACTTGAGGTCCATCCTCGACCTCTCTCTCCTAAACCTGGCGGTACCCAAAGAAAACTTCTGAATGGTCATGTTGCAATCCGTCCTCCCCTTATTGCGGGAGGACGACTGGATTTGCTCCATAGACCTCAAGGATGCGTACTATCACATTCTAGTGGACAGGTGCTCCAGGAGGTTTCTCCGCTTCCGGCTGGGAGCCAGTCCCTTTCAATTCAGGGTCCTCCCCTTCGGTCTCACCTCAGCCCCCAGGGTGTTCACAAAGGTCCTAGCAATAATAGCGGCCCACCTGAGACTCCAGGGAATTCAGGTCTTTCCATACCTGGACGACTGGCTCCTCACAGCCCCAACAAGGCATCTACTTTGTTCATGCAAGGATTATTTCCTCAGTCTGGCTCCACTATTAGGATTAACCATCAACATGACCAGATCCTCTCTCATCCCTACACAGGTGTTGGATTTTATAGGAGCGAGACTGGATTCCAGACAGATGCTTGCGTTCTTGACTCCAGATCGGCTTCGGAACCTGAGGTTGCACGTGCAGGCCATCCTTCAACTGCAAACTCCTTCGGCGGAATTGATCCTGAGGGCCCTAGGATCTATGGCAGCTGCAATCCCTCTGCTGCCATTGGCCCGGTTGAACATGAGGGTTCTGCAGTGGACCCTCCAGGTACAATGGTCCCTGTCTCGCAACCCCCTGTCTCACCCCATTTCCTTAAGCAAGGTTTGCAGAAGATCGCTCCTGTGGTGGCTCCAGTCTCCCAACCTCCACATGGGACGCCCCTTCTCACTACCTCCGCCAGTCGACACAGTGACCACGGACGCTTCTCGCCTGGGGTGGGGGGGGCATTTTTCAGGCAGGACAGTCCAAGGCACATGGAACGACATAGAGACCTCTTTGCATATCAACGTCCTAGAGATGAGGGAGGTGCTTTTGACGTTGCAGGCACTACACAACTCTCTTCTGGTAGGGATGATTGCGGTACAGACAGACAACATGTTGGTCGTCTGGTACATCAACAGACAGGGGGGAACCAGGTCATACCCCCTTTGCCGCGAGGCCATGAGAGTGTGGGAATGGGCGATTTCCACCAACCGCTTTCTCATAGCAACGCACATTCTGGGACGGTCCAACATTCTAGAGGACAGGCTCAGTCGTACTATCCTGACTCCTTACGAATGGTCTCTCAACCATCGAGTTGCAGAGCAAGTATTTGCCCGATGGGGACAACCTTGTTGCGATCTTTTTGCCTCTCCTTCAAACACCAAATGCAACGATTACTTCGCTCTGATCCCCCCTCCGGGGGAGTCCCCGAGAGACTCTCTAGTTCATGCTTGGCCTCCCAGTCTGCTTTATGCTTACCCTCCTCTTCCCCTGTTGAAATTATTACAGAAAGCCAGGCAGCTGGGGAGCAAGATGATCCTCATTGCCCCATTCTGGCCTCGTCAGACGTGGTTCCCTTACCTATGGTCTCACCTAGTGTATCCACCATGGATTCTGGATCCCATTCCTGATCTCATTTCTCACCCTCTCGGACTTCCAACTCCGAACCTGGTCAACCTCAAGCTGACGGCTTGGTTGCTCTAGTTCCACTCCTCATAAGGACTCTCGGGATCTCTTCACCAGTCAAAGCCATTCTTGTAGCAGCTCACAAGCCTTCCACCAGGAAGGTTTATCGGAGTAAGTGGAAACGCTTCACCATTTGGGCGGAACACTGTCGTTTAGACCCTTTTACAGCCCCGATATCGTCGGTTCTAGATTTTCTAACCTCTCTCTTTCACCAGGGGGCTAGTTCTTCCACAGTCAAGGTACAACTGGCAGCAATCTCATACTATCACGTGGGGCAAGAATCTGACCCTCTTATCACTTCCAAACTGTGTAAGACCTTTCTCAATGGTACCTTCCTCCTTAGGCCTCCAGTTAAAGAGGTGGTACCTCCATGGGATTTATCCTTAGTCTTGCAGGCCTTGACTGGTCCCCCATTCGAACCAGCGGCCACGGTTGATCTTAAATTTCTCTCTTGGAAGACAGCCTTTTTGGTGGCCATAACTTCAGCCAAAAGAGTGTCGGAATTGCAAGCTCTTTGTGTCAAACCACCATATCTGGTCTTTCACCCGGATAGGGTTTACCTCAGGATCAATCCGTCCTTTCTACCTAAGGTATCTTCAGAAGCGAACATCAATCAATCTATCAATCTTCCAGTGTTTTTCCCCAACTTTCATAACAAAGGAGAGTACAAGCTACATTCCTTAGACGTACACAGACAACTACGTTTTTATATCCATAGAACTGCTGATCATAGGCAATCCGATCAGTTGTTTATCTCCTTTGCCAAAAGTAATTTCGGAAAGTCAGTTTCTAAAGTTTCTCTCTCTCGATGGATCTCGAGTTGTATTCTTTTAGCATATCAGAGCTCGGGAAGGCCTGCATCTCAAGGAGTCCATGCTCATTCTACTAGGGCCGTTGCCACTTCTGCAGCCTTTCAAGCTAGGGTTCCACTGGATGACATTTGTTCCGCAGCCACTTGGGCTTCATCTCACACCTTTATCAGCCACTATAAAATAGATGTGGTCTCCCGAGGTAGGGCGTCCTTTGGCTCTGCGGTGCTCCGGAATATCCTTCCATGAAGGCCACCCAAGATTTAGGTAGCTGGGAACTCTGTCCCACAGGTTGCTGACAAATGAAGTTCCTACTTCAGATTAAGAAGTTATGTACTCACCATAACGTTCCATCTGAGTAGGTATATTCATTTGTCTGCAACCTTCCCCCCCTCCTTCCCCCTGACCAATATGATCGTTCTTGTGTTATTAGCATATGTTCCCATTGGGACACTTTTATCTGCTGTGCTATGGGGCAAACTTGATCTGAGGTCAGTTAGGGTAGGCAGGGGATTATGGGTAAGGGGAGGAGCTAGGAGCTCGGATCTATGCTGTGATAGAAGTTGCCGGCTCGGATCCGAGATCGGATCCGTATCCCACAGGTTGCAGACAAATGAAGATACCTACTCAGATGGAACGTTATGGTGAGTACATAACTTCTTATTTTCAGATGCAATCATACCAGCAGAAAAAGTTGATCCTGAGAAAACTGTGTCACAAGGCAACTTTTTAAAAATTGGAGAGGCTATAGTGTTTATGGAAGATGATTATTCGCTGTACACCAGACAGAAGATAAGCAGATTTACTCCCTCAATCAGAGAATGTCAAGAGGCAGGTCTGAGATTCAAGCTGCTGTATCCAGCTGTCTTCAATATAGTTTTTCCTGGAAGATCAAACTCATTTTTGATGCAGAACAGGCTAAGGAGGAAATACAAACGTTTGCCCAAAAAAGTGAGCCATCAAACAGAAGGGGGACTCTGCTTTTCACTCTTATAGTAATAAAGCTCATAGAGAAATTTTACCAGAGAAATCTTTTCCAGTGTTCCAGAGGAAAATGCTTGAGAGAGAGAGAGATAAAAGCCAAGGAGTTGAGTAGAAGAATTAGGTGTACCTGGGGTTGGGAGGTGGAGATGAAGAGGAAGAAGACCAGCAACACTGAAATTAGTGAATAAATGTGAGACTGTAAAGCATCAGTCACATGTGTAAAATATGTCTTTACAAGAAAAAGTGGCTGAGAAGATTGGACTATTGCTAACTCTGTTAATCTTGTGAGGAGTATAGTCTACTTCGTCATTAATTTTTGGAAGGATGCTAAAAGGAGAAAAAAGAAAAAAATGGAAGTAAAACAATTTTTGTTTCTAATATTTGTATAAAACATTGTATAAATTACATATTTTATAAAAAAGCATTTTCGGTGATTGTTGTATGTGTTCAAAATATACAGTTTTCTTTTTTAGTTGTTAGAAATGTAGACATTACAGTTTAAAAACAAGAAAGGCTGGAAGTGTATGGATTAGTGCCCTTGGCTTAATCTAATAAAATACGTTTTTTGTACAAGCGTGTGGTCTTTAAAAATTAGAACACCACTGTGAATGTAATGAAAAGTTTTTTGTTAGCAAATAAATATTCTGTGTGAGTTTAGTAGTCTGCAGCTGTATGTTCTTTTCTCTTCTTTCCATGGAGACAAGCTGACTACAGGTCTAAAATCTTGAGAGTTTGGGGCATTGTTTGCAAAGGACATCATAAAATTAAAAGGTACAAGGTCAAGCAGCTTAGCAAAAAATAAAGTTTGAAATTATTGGTCGTGCACAAGAGAGTGCAGCATTCCTGGCACCTAAATTAGAAGGGTGTATTATTTATTTTTATCTGAAGATAACCAGTCCTCCTTTTTAACGCTGAAAGTTAATGTTTTCTGAATGCGTACAAGATATTTTCACAGCTGGGAAGGGAATAAAGATAGTGCAAGAACAGACGGTGATTTGTGTAAGGAGCAGCACAGGCTGTAGCATGGATAACCTTAAGTTAGGATTACACAATGCCTGTGGATGCAGTTGTCGATTTGGTACAATTGTTCCTAGCAGGAGGATTAACCCTCTTTATTTAAGATGTACATAACATAGGTTATGCAGGTGTTCTGGGGGTGTTTTTTTTTTTTTTTTTTTTTTTTACTGTTTTTATTAAAACAAAAAGTCTTGTTAAAATGTGACATAGTTTCACATGGAAGTGACAAGAAACAAATGTATTAAAGGTCAACCTGCCAAGCATTAGTGGGTGTAGGTAACAGAAAATGTAGAAATAGACATTTAAAAAATGGCATAAATAATAGGTAGGAATAATAACTTCTTATCATAATGGTTACACTATCTGCATTATTTTGGAATGTGAATGGCCTCACAGTTATAGATAAAAAAGTAAGAGTATTGAATTATGTAGTGTGCAAATATCAATGCTACAGGAGAGTCATTTGGAAAGAATTGAGCATATGGATTGATAAAGGATTTAAAGATGGATACTCAGCAGAATATCAGGGACAAAGGAAACTGAGAGTACTTTTGCTAATTGCTAGATGAGTTCTAATAGCAATGTAAGAGGGGAAAAAGATAATGGTATATTTGTGGAACATTTTGAAACAGTTTCAAGTATTTTTGGAATATAAAACTAATGAACATAGAACAAATGCTATAGCTGTAATATATGTACACACACATGAATTGGTTCAGCAGTACCCATATTTATGGGGAAATGATAAAATGAAGTATTTAGGAGTATGCATTAAAAACGGCACTGTTATGGCAGCTAAGGATATGTGAGAAGAGACTAAACAAAAGATAATACAAAAACTAAGAAACTGGAAGCTCTCGTTTATGAATGTACAGAGCAAGATACAAGCAGTGAAAATGTTTTAGTCCCTTTAGTTTTATGTACATGTAGAATTATGTTTTGGAAGAGTGAAGGTAGGAATTTAGTAATTTATGTAATTTTTGATTAACAGTAGTTATACAAACAAATATATGGGATGTAATGTTTGCAACTGGGACCATGTATCTTGCAAGATAATTTAATAAAGTTGTTAAAAATAATAATAATTGTAATTATATGTATTGTAGATAGTATCATAAGCAGTCATGGTGGGAAGAGCAAGAGAGAGAGATGGTGGAGGGATGAGTTTCTAACCCTCTGTGCCTCCCAAACCTCTGAAATAAATTTCTCATGCATGTTAAGCAGAGTGACCCACAAACTTCCTTTACACATAAGTTTGTTTTTCAATTGAATTGTACAGGTTATAGGCCACATTAAAGGTGGGAAAAGTTTTGAAATGATTTATTGTGGTCTCGTTTTTTTATATCACAAAAACCTGACATTTTAACAGGGGTGTGTACACTTTTTATATCCACTGTAGATGACTGTATGAGTTTTCACAGATTTATTCCGGGACTGACCAGTATGGCTCTCCTGGAGAGAGAGGAGGCATAGCATGATAGAGGGTACTAGCAAAGAGGAAATGGTCATAAGATTCAGTAGCATTGGAATGCCAATGAATCTATACCAGAGAAGAAAATGTGCAGGCTTCTAAGGTAACTCTTAGAATGCTACTTTTGATATGCCATCACCAAGTAAATCCTCACATCAAGTGAGAAGAATGGAGAAGGGCTTCAATACAAAATGGTCTTTTAAGGAACTAGCTTGCAAGCTTAACTACATTTAATTTGATGCAACAAATTTTGTGCTTTACTTTTAACGACTGGTCACATAACCACCTTTGTTTTGTTCTCTGTCTCTCTCTTTTTAATATGTTTATTACTACCATGATGGAATCAGTAAGATTCATCCTACTTTTGTGTTATGTATAACAGTCAGGACTGTGTACGTATATTGGAGCCTAAAAGGATAAGATGGGTTTATTGTGAACTGACCAGAGAATTAATGAGCAGTAGATTGTCATAGCTTATCTGTTCTGCCTGTTATCAGTGCATCATAAAACGTTCAATGCAAAGTCCTACTGCAGGTACATTTCACATGGATTATCTTAATTTAATGATGTAATTACAATAATGTGCAAGTGTTGGTCATTGACAAGTTCTTTCTTTTATGATAATACGTTTTTTTTTCCTCTGGGGAAAAAAGTCATGGTTGCATTTATATTGCTTGTGAATTATAGTGTTTCTGTTTGATGTGGCTCACTCAAGAGTATTTATTTCATTCATTTTCAGGGATATGCATCAAATTCTTGACGCATATGAAAGCAAGAAGTCCTTTTACTTATACACAGGAAGAGGGCCTTCGTCTGATGCTATGCACGTAGGACATCTTATACCATTTATTTTTACCAAGTAAGTGCATTTTGGTACAAGTGGGCATTTACCAAATTGTGGAAATTTCACAAATGTTAACATTATGCATTCCATGTGCCAGTTTGTACTTTTCTGAAAGCACTAAGAACATGATACCCTTACTTATTGCTTTCATGGCAGTGACAAGCCATTCAGGATTCTCTCGTTTCCTTTCAAAATTTTTTTCAGAATGACTTCAGTCCTCATTCTGTATGCCGATCCATTCACTAGATGTAAGTTAGAACTTAGCTTTGTTGCCACTGCTGTGTTACCGCACTTTGTCTGACTATCCCTTTCATTCCTTCTTGTTAAAGTTGCATTTCTTTTGGACAGTTTTAGTTAATTATGTTAGCTTATACATTTTTATGCTAATATATTTCCTTTTTTATCTTTCTTTATTCTGATATTTTTGCATTTTAGCTGGTCTACACTTTGGCTATTATTTGGTTTTATTTTACATTACTCCATTTCACTGTCCCCAATTGAGCCTGAAGATAAAATTGAGTCATTATAACTGAAAAGGTTTAGTTTTCTTCTGTCGGCTTGTTAAGGTTACATTTACATTCATTCCATTTTACTGGCATTTCATGAAAGGCATGCACCATACTGAGTCCTAATCATCTTCATTTTATTTTTTCTTACTGTAGCCCAAGCCTATGGTTCTGTTTGGCTGTTTTCCTTCCTGTGTCAGTTGAATAGCTTAAGATTCACTGTTGTTGTAAATGTGAATATGATCAGTAAGGAGTATTATCTAGGCTTACAAATGCAGCATATTACAGTCATTAGTTTAATTTATGCAAAGGCAATCTTTATTATTCATGAAAAATCAGGAACTATTTGCAAAACTATGCACAGTTTTCTAAATGGTCTAATTATGCTACAAGTTAAGGTCATAATATTTAATTTTTTGCACACATGGAAAACAGAATAATAATAAATAACAGTTTTATATTCAGTCATCCAGTACAGCATACCTAGATATTAATGTAATTTCCCAACACATCATACATTTTACTTGTCAATTTCCATTTTCTATATTCGTCTTTTAATGTCCCTTCTACCCGCCTTAGTTTATACCTCGAACAAACCAGTCCCGTATAATAATATACAGAGCAGGCAGGCAGAAGACAGCCTGATATCAAACCACTTATAAAATTAGAGCATAGAATGTTAGCTTATTCCTCACACCAAACTCCAAAATAACTGATACTGTAAGAAATCAAAGTTGGAGGCACCACGTACAGCTATCCGAACGATCTTTATTACTCACAATACAAAGGTTAAGCACTCTAGTACCAAGTCTTGGGACAGAACATGAAACCCTTCAAAGTGCAAAGTAGTTGCTGTGTGTACACCCAAAACTTAGGGAATTTTGAGAAATAGAATGTAAATTTTCCCTATAAAACTAAGTGCTTGTGTCTCTTGTGGGCATTGCTAACCGCCACTGCATGATGAACAGTATCACACAAATGCAAAGACCTTACATCAACAGAGAAACTAAGTAAGCAAACAAAATAGCCCCCTGACCTATCAGGAGATTACACTTGGGGACCTCTGAATTGATTCCCAGCTCAGAATGAGATGAGGCTACTCTCTACTGCCACTAAGGCACAGTCCAAAACCTTTTTTAATGTAAAACACCAGGAGAAGCAGTGTAAAATGAAATAGAATTAGCCAACTAAGCTAAGCATGAAGAGCGCCCACAAAGTATAGAAGCCAGCAAGAAAACACAGCTAATTACAAAGGCACTTTTAAGTTGTTTTAATGCAAGGACACAGTAAATAATTAAACAATATAGATATAAAGAGACACTGCTAAGTGCAAAAGACACTTAACATATTTTAAAATGCAAGAACAGTGTAAATAATGCAGAAATATAAATACTAGCACAGTTAGAAATTGTCAAAAATTGCATTTTAAGCAGGTAAATGTACTTATCCCCTTTTACAAGCTCACCATATATAAAGCTTATCTAACACAGTACAACTGCAAATATAAACAAGAAATGTAATATTGCATGACACATACCTACAACGTGAGGGAAGACTTTAGCCAAATGGCTGTGGAGACATAACTGTGGGTGATATGTAGAAGTGCAGTCTACTGCAGTGACCCTGACTTGGGAGGATGGAAGTGTGAAACTGCCCACTGTTTGTGCCTTCCATTTCTTAATTTAATTCAGTGCTGGTTCCTTTTTGTCCATATTTGTAAGGCTGCTTACATTCCAAGATAATAAGGACAGAGTGGCCAGTATTATAGTCGGTTATTACTCCCAGCTATTACACATGACATTTCTTTGGAATGCGTCTTTCCAATGTTTGATTGACTTGCACACACTAATGCTTTTTCTAATATTCATTTGAACCTATGTTACATCTTTTAGGACTTTATACTTCAATGAAAACACACACAAAAACTAAATACATTTTCAGAAGCACAAACTATGTACATTTTCAACAAATGAAGTTTACCCCTCCAGATAGATACTGTTCTCTCAAATCGACAACTGCACCCTTGTGCACTGCCTAATCTAAAATTAAGGTTGCCCATGCTAAAATGCATGCTACAGCCTGTGTTCCCAGTTACACTGAATAACCGTTATTTTGTTATCTGTATTCCCCACCCAACTGTGAAAAAGCCAACAGTAAAAATTAACTTTTATCCCAAGTACACTGGCTGCATTTAAATAAACAAACTAAATTATGCACTGTTCTGTTATAGGTTTATGGGCAAATACTAGGGCAGCTGCCATTGTGAGCTGTTATAAGCCTAGCCAACTTCTCTTTTAAAGGTGAGAATCAAACCCTCTATGTTATGTTTGTAAGGCAAACACCTTAATCATTATGCCAGTGCCCCCAACCCACTAATATAATTGAATGTATTTAAGTGTTAAGACTGCTGGGGAGGCCACTACTTCTTACTCACTTCCGACACGTTAAAATTTTTCACTGAACTGCTTGCTGCTCTACCTTCATATGTTATAGTTATCTCAGCAAAGAGTGCACAGAACTCTCATGATTAGCTTCTTGCAGATGCAGACAGCTCAATTCCAAGTAAAAGCAGTCAGCAATAAAAAAAGAAAAGTTTACTACTTTGCAAGTGTATAAAAGAATATTTGCAAATTTCTCCTAGAACACAATGTACAGACCTCCCCTGCCCAACTTCCTGCATCTGCAGACTTTTGATCTCCCAGTGACAACATTTCCTACTGGAAGACACATAATTCCACCAATCCTACCAATCACATAAATCTTTATGGATTCACACAAATAATAACCACACCTACCAGAATCCACAAACCAAACAGTAAAGAAACCATCCTTGACTGGATCCTTCTAAACAGTCACCTTGACTCTTATAAACCAGGGACCCTTCCAGATGATATCAGTGACCACATTTTAACCTATATCATCAAACAAAAAAATTACATCCCCAACACCAATATTTTTAAAACCTCCCGTTCCAAGAAATTCTTTAACCCTGACAGTTTCCAAAATGAACTTAAAGCATGCAACTGGTCACCATTGTTTCATCTTGAACTTGATGAAGCAGTAACCCACTTTAATACCAGATTTCTTCAAACTCTTGACTACCATGCCCCCTATCACTCATCCTGAATAAGGACTAAAACTGCCCCCTGGCTTACAAAGCAAACTAGACAAAAGATCCTCCTCAGAAGTAAAATTTGGGCCAAATGGAGAACCTCCAGAAACCCAACAGACCACCTCTACTTTAAGCAGTTAAGAAATGCCACCAAGAAAGACATTCTCAAAGACAAAAAAAGATTATTACCTCCACCTACAACAAACCCACCAACAACATCCACAAAAATTCTGGTCTGGCATTAACAAGCTTCTTCAACCTGGGCACTCTAAAACCTCCTACCCCTTCAGGATTCAACCAAAATAACTCTAACCAAATTCCTGATGCTTTTAATAACTATTTTACTGATGCCAGTCTATCCCTAGCTAATACTTTACTATCCACAACCACTCCCCCACTAAATACCACTAATACTCCATCACCAACCTTTCTTCTACAACCTGTACCTACATCCCTCATTTGCAAACTCCTTCAAAAACTTAAGCCATGTACCCCTTCTGCTGACGGTCTTCCAGCTGAATACCTGCAAATTGCAGCTAAAGCCATTGCCTATCCCATATCCATCATTATAAATAGAACAATTTTAGATAGCAAAACCCCTTCATTGTGGAAGGTTTCCCACATAATACCCTTACATAAAGGCGGCCCATCTGCAGAACTCTCCAACTTTCGGCCTATCGCCTTACTCTCTCCATTAACTAAAATAATGGAAAAATGTATACACAGACAACTGCTCGACCACCTGCTCCAAAATAATTTACTTGCCAACTGTCAGCATGGTTTTAGGCCTTACCATAGCACAGCAACTGCCCTGTTATCCTTCTCTGACACCATTAACAAAAATCGAAACAACAACACTTTTTCCTCAGCGTTATTCATTAACCTCTCAAAAGCCTTTGATATGGTGAACCATCACATAATTATTGACATTCTAAAAGCTCAATCACTTCATCCTCAAATTTTACAATGGTTTAAATCATATCTAGATAATAGACAGCAAGCAGTACTTTGGGAAAATAATCTTTCTTCATCCCTCCCTGTGAACACTGGAGTACAACAAGACTCTATCTTAGGACCCCTTCTATTCTCTTTGTTCATTAATGATCTACATACCAACATACCCCAAGCCACCTGCATACAATATGCTGATGACTCCACCTTAATTTGTTCAGCCAAGTCCATAACCTCTCTCCAGTCCCTAACCCAAACAGTATTTAACAGTGTTGAACACTGGTTCATGAAACACTGCCTTCTTCTCAACTCCAAGAAAACAAAACTATTGCTTTTTGCTCCTACTCATAAGTCACCTCAATTGCACTTTACAGTAACTTCTAACAATGGAACCAAACTATCCCGATACTACTACCCGTCTACTGGGGGTAACAATTGACAACAACCTTAGCTATGATGACCATATTAATTCCACTATTAAGTCTGTCAACAAAAAACTAGGCACCCTGTACAGAATCAAAGTCTTCCTCACCCCTGTAGCCAAAATCACTATTGCTCAGACCCACCTTATCTCCACCCTGTTCTATGCTTCAGCTATATACACCAATTTATCTAAAACCAACCTTTCCAAACTTTCCACCAGTTATAATAACATAGCCAGATTTGTCACTGGCTCCCCATTTAGAACTCATCACTATCATAACCTCAAACAGCTGGGATGGTTAGAACTTGAGAACCAACTACTTTTTCAACAACTTATCACCCAAAAGATCCTTTACTACCCTAATAACACCTCAATCCTCACCAACCTCATCACCCCCTACAAAAATCTTGCAACACTACGCTCAGCAAATAAACTCCTAGTCTCTTCCATTAAATCCAACAACAAAGCTGGGGACTCACTTTTTACCACCACCATAGGGAAAAGTTGGAACCATCTCCCTAGTGAACTTTCCAACCTTTCTTCCTCTCTTCTTTATAAGAAGCATCTTAAAGAATATCTAAAAACTCACTGGCTTTGCCCCTGTTCCAACACTGACGGATATCTCTTTCTTGCTCTCTCTCTTCACTTCTCTACTCCTCTTTTCTATGCTGCCTACCTGTAAAAGGTCTTCCTTTTTAGAACTCAAGCGACTTCTATTATTGAACCCAAAAAAAAAAAAATGTATTTTTAAATCTCATTCATTATTGTTCATTGCTCTCTCTCTCTCTCAAATTTTTGCTCTTTGTATTTTTTTTCTTAGCTTATATTTACTAAAGGACTCTGTATAATTTGACCTCACCCTTATGTAAAAAATGTACCGTTACTCACATTAATATTTCTTTATACTGTATTTCTTTGTTTGTTTTGTCATTGTTTCTGCTTGGAGCTTTTCTCCCCGGGCCTCTACTGAAAATGGACATGTATCCAGTTAGACTAGCCCGGTCAACAAATGTAAAATAAATAATAAAATAAATAAGACAAAAATAAGCTAATAACTTTTCCGATGTAGTAAGCTTACCATTTCATTGTCAAAAGGATGCTAAGCAGAGTCCTCTTCTACATGCTGTCCTACTCTTTGCTGAATATTTTTTTTAATTCCCCCATTAGTCTGTTTTGCATCAAAATGTTTTTGATCTTCCAGAAAAATTATTCTGAATTCAGCTAAATACATCATTTTGAATCTCACACCTGTCTCTTTACCTGTGCCTTTTCAATTAACAAATCTTACTGTGGAACAACAGTCCGGTTGCTTATTCGTATAAAATTAATGTAGTCTGTTCTACCAGTTTCTCTCATACAATGGAAAATCTCAGTTTTTCTCTATGCATTCTGTCTTGTAACGCTACTATTTTTTTTAAAACAACTCTTCTAGAGAAGCTTCATATTCACCTGGCATTTTCTTCATTTTACCCTGTGATTTTTTTTGCAGTTTTATCAGCTCATCTGAATAGCTCTAGCTAAATCTTCTGTTTTTCCAGCCTTATGTTATTTAAGTTGACCTATTCCTTCAGTGTTTAATTTATTTTAAACACATCTGAATACATTTGATTCACTTTTTCCTCTAAATTGCTGGAAACCATCTACTGTACTAAAGCTGAAACCTGAACTGCTTCTTTGCTGAAAGGCTGCAGCATTTTTCCCAGACAGATTTTAATCTTCTCATTTTCTGGTTAATTTTTTTGTTTCTCGGGTTCACCAGATTTCTTCTTTGCTGGCATCGAGGCAGTCTAATTACTAACCAGTGTCTGAAATTTACCCATTATGACAGTTTCAGTGGTCCTTTTTCCTCACTTCTGGTTGTCACATTGGGAGAACTCAAATCAACTTGTTGATAACTGTGCAGCCATCTTGGAAGTTGCCAAACCTCCTCTGATTAATTCTCATAGTTATCATGCTGTGTTTTATATGCCCTACTAATTATCCCTTTATTAATAGCAACTTCTCTTCTAGACTCAAGTAAGTGTTGTCCCACATATGATCTTTCATTTAGTAGTCCCTGTCCCTTTTTCTTTGCAGGGCACTACAGTCCAGACTTTTGCTTGGCCTCATCCCACTGTGTTATCTTTCCTTCTCTAGTTATTTTTTTTCCAAAACTTTGTTTTCTTTGCTAATTTTCTCTAAATTCTATCCTCTTGCTTTCTGTACTCTTACATGCAATAATCCTTATTGGTAAATATAATTTCTTCATTCCTGTGGTGGCTTACTTGTTAGAATGCTTTGTGCTACTTGATATAATGTTCTGTGTGGCTGTTATTCTTTTTAGGGTTCTCCAGCTGCTATCTTACTCTGTCCATACTTCTCAAATCCTTGCTCCTCCATTCAGCATCACCCCTTTCTACTTTCATATAACTTTCTGCATGTGTTCTCTGAGCCTTAATTGTGTAGCTCTAGAGTGTTGCTTCAAATCAAGTAGTCCTGAACTACCTTGTTCTGTGGGAAGAATCAAGTTATCCCAGTTAACTATTGCCCTCTTTCCGCTACCAAATAAATTCCTTCAGCTCTTTTTTAATTATGGTCCATAACGTCTCCTTGGTGGATAAAAATATGATTCGCCTGTATATAAAATGAAGGGGTCTAGAACCATTTGCACTTTTTGTCCATAATCAAGAGGTTCCAGCTGCTGCTTTTTTGTTTAATATGTTTCCCACATATCCTTAGCTGCCATAGTAGTATCATTTTGGTCCATACACTTAAATACTTTTATTTTAAATAAACATGGGTATTGCTGAACCAATTCATGTGTGGGACATGGTTTACTACTACTTGGTTTTATCTTCATTCATTTTTTTCTCTGAAAAGACTTGAAACTGACTGACTCAAAATGTTCCACAGCACATAAATATCCTTTTTGGATTTATCAACTACAAAATAATGCAGTGTGTGAATAAAGCAAAGCATTTTGATTACCATACCAGTAATGACATTGAATATGTGAGTCCCTTATTGTCTTTGCTAATGAAACTTTATATAAAACAAATAACTAGGTAGAGAGAGGGCAGCCCTGTCTAGCTCCTCTGCTCAAACATAGCTTGTTAGAGAGGAACCCTCTCTATTTAATTCTTCCCTCTGACCCTTCATATAGCCTCCTAATTAACCATATTATTGTATCAGGAAATGCAAATGTTGCCATTGCTGTACTCATAAAGTTACAGCTGACTCTGTCAAATGATTTCTCTGCTTCAAGACCCACCAAGTATAGAGACGTTTTCTTGTACTTGGCTTCCCTCTGGATCATCATTGTTCTGTTGAAGTTTTCAGACGTCTGATTACACTCTACAAAACCACATTTCTCCGTATGTATCAATTTTGACAACACCTTTGCCATTCTCTTAGCTAGTGTATAAATAAACAACTTGTAATTGTGGTATAAAATTTCAGTGGGTCTATATGAAGGTGGGTCTGAAGGGTTATTATTCTTTTAGGGTAATACACCGACCACGGCTTTCTTCCAAGATGCTGCTACTTCCCCATTTTTAAATATTGTTAAAGAAAACCTTCCAGATTTCATCACTTTTATCCCCCCGAGCTAATAGTCTTCCACAGGAATACTGTCTTTTCCTGGAGACTTTCTGTTGATTTATTGTACACCACTGTTTTTATCTCATCTCTTCCTAGTTTAACTGCTAATTTTTGAGCCTTATTTGCCTCTAGGCTTGGCATAATTTCATCTTCCATAAATGTTTCAATTTGCGACATTTCTTGTTTTCCACATCTGTCTGCTTTATACAAGTTTTCAAAATATCTTCTCTCTTTAACAGATAAGTGGGAAAGCGACAGTGTTTAATTTTTTACTTCATTGTCCTGTATCTTTATCTTAGATTGTATGTGTGTGTGATCTGAAACGGTTTTTGGATGTGTTCTAGGCTTTCAATTAAATACACTTGCTCCTGTTAGATATAATTTCTATTCAGTCTCTTCCAATTCCTGTACCTGTCCCGTACGTAAATTCTGTCAAAAGTTCCTGCTACAGATTTCACATCTTCATGCTAAACATTTTCATATATTTCTTCAGAAATCTAGCTGTTTTTGTTATATTTTCCATTATAGAACCCCTAATATATCCTCACTATTGCAAATCAGATTCCATTCTCCACCCATAACATTCCCTGTTGGAAGTTGATTATTTTTCCCACAATTCTCATAATCTCCATAATAGAAGTGTTAGGTGGACTATAAATAAATCTGCTACCCCTGCCAATTAACCCCATTACTGCCACACATTTACCATTGTTATATTATTTTCCTCTTCCACGTACTGAATCCCTCTATTAATCCCCCTTTCCTTTGTCCCTGATAGTCTGATGAATGTCCCCCTGAAATCTTTTATTTGTGGTATTGACATGCTCACTTCTGTCCAGATGCATCTCCTGCAATATTACTATTTTCACCATACACTTAATATTATTCAGTACTCTTTGCTTTTTGTCTGCACAAGACCATTTATATTTCATGATAAAAAGTAGCCATTAAAATAGAAAGCTATTACTCTCTCCTGTTATATGTGACAGTGCTTTTGAATATGTTTCCAAATTTTAACTTGAATGGAGACATTGATATTTGGCAGGTTGATCTCCTGTGGAGTTGTTCCTTCTCATCTCAGTTTGAAGGTATATCACATTTTCAAGACTCTTTGCTTCATTGAAAACACTCAGAAAAACTAAATAGGTTTTCATAACCCACATTCCCTTTTAACTTAAAACAAGCACACACAACTTTGTACAGCTTCAAAACAATGTTTACCCCCATCCATAGGAGCAATTGCCCCAAATTGACAGTTGCACTCACAGACATTACATAATTTTAAGTAAAGGTTACCTTTGCTAAAGCAAATGCTACACTCTATGTTTCCAATTACACTAACTGCTATCTGTTTTTTTTTCTTATTGCTGTTCCTTTCTCAGATGTAAAAAATAGATTACCTGTGTTCAGTAATCATTAACATTTAGCCCCAAGAAAAAGGTGCACTGGCTACCTTTAAATAAATAAGTAAACTGAACTCTATTTTTTTAACAAGAAGCATCTTTATTAAATTTTCACTTATATGGGCAATCATATATAAAAACAAACCATGTTGAAATAGTCTCAGTTGCAAGCATTTTATATCACAGATCATATTGACATAATTTTAGTTGCAAAAATTATACATCACATAGAGTCTACCTTAACATTGTCAATCAGACTTTACATAGCTCTTTCAAATCCTGCCTTCTTTTAAACCTCATTCCTCCCCTGCATGTATTGTTCCCACAGTTCTCATTTTTCATATGTAATTTGCTTCTATCCTTTACTAAAGATGCCAATTCTAGTTGTTTTATCTCTGTTACCAACTGTACTAGAAGTAGTGAATATAGTATGTCAATTTTCTAGGAAATGCTTTTTTGGCAGCCACCATAATTAGACTCAGCAAGGCTTTATTACGTGTAGGCAATTCTGATTCTGTGTCATACCTCAGAAAAATAATTTCCCTAGTTACACCAGTTGCTCACCCAGTATCTCTGATAGAGTAGTCTGCAGGGAATCTTTAAAGTATGCTAACTCATTACATTCCAAGAAAATATGTTCCCAATTACCTCTTTCTTCCCTATTACACCTCCAATATTTCCTGTCTGCCTGAGGAAAAATACTCTGGAGTCTACTTCGGGTGTAAAAATATGTATGTGCACATTTCCAAGCAAAAATCCTTTATCTTTTTGTTGCATATTTTGGAGACAAACCTATATCCCCCCCATTGTTTCTTTGTGAATTGCATATCCAAGCTCTCTTCCCAATCCTTTCTAACATCCCCTGACTGAGTCTTATAGTTATCATGCACTATTTTATATGCTCTGCTAATTATTCCTTTTTTTAACAGCATCTTCTGCTCTAGATTGAAATAAAAACTCTACCAGTGCTGACCTTTCATTTAGGAATCCCCTATTTCTTTGTCTTTGCATATGCTCTGATATCACCCCTTGATAGGGAAGGCAATCTCTAACGTTGCAGTCCAAATAAATTCTTGGCATCTTCCCCATTCTATCACCTTTCCCTCTCTAGTTATTTGCTCCCAATGCCTTAGTTCCTTTGCCAGTTTTCTCCAATAAACTCCAGCCCCTTCTTGCCTATTGTCTGCATCCCTAGTTGCAGTTAGCCCTATCGTCAGAATCTCCTTTCTCCATTCCTGTGTTGGCTTAGTTCTTGGAATACTTTCTGCTACTTTATGAATATAATGCTCTGTATAGTTATTGTTATTCTCCTTAAAGGTCTGCATCCAAAATCCCAGACTCTTTGTGTCTTGAGCT
Source organism: Protopterus annectens (assembly GCF_019279795.1). Classification (NCBI taxonomy): domain Eukaryota; kingdom Metazoa; phylum Chordata; order Ceratodontiformes; family Protopteridae; genus Protopterus; species Protopterus annectens. Next base: position 912,874,924 of record NC_056737.1, read on the forward strand.
CCTCCCGTTTTATCATCATCCCTTTCCACTTTGAGTCATAGTTTTCTGCTTGTGCTATGTATGGGAGCCTTAACTGTGTAGCTCTGAAATACCCCTTGAAATTGTGTAATCCTAAACTGCATTGTTCAATATATTTTCTTTCATTTAGTCTCTTCCCACATATCCTTAGCTGCCACACCAGAATTATGTTTTAATCCATACTACTAAATACTTCATTTTATCATGTCCCCATAAATATGGATATTGCTGAACCAATTTGTGTATGGATTCTTAATTTTTTGCTATTGCCTTTGTTTTAGCTTCATTAATTTTGTATCCCAAAAAGATTTAAAACTATCTCAAAATGTTCTGCAACATTGTAATCTCCTTTTCTGTTTTTAACAGGTATTAAATAATATCATCTGCAAGCAGAACCAGCTTTTCTTGACTACCATAGGAATTATATCCTTGAATTTCTGAGTCCCTTATTTTCTTTACAAATGGATCAAAATAGAATGTAAATAAAGGGGAAAGAGGACACCCTTGCCTGGTTCCTCTGCTCAAGCAGAAATTATCAGAGAGGACCCCACCCACTTTAATTTTCGTCTCTGATTCCTTCATATATCCTCCTAATCTACCTTATAATTTTATCAGGGAATGCAAATGCTTCCATTGCTGTACTGATGAAGTCCCAGTTTACTCTGTCAAATCCTTTTTTTTTAATGCACTTTCAAATCACATTTTATAAAAACTGCATGAGAAATCTGTAGATAGCCTTGATAAAATAAATCATCTAATATTATCCATGTCATTATTCCTCACAGTAGAGTCTTGTATCCAGTATCGGATCCAAAACGGCAACTTTAGCTTAGACAGATCCAAGGATCAAGCTCCTCCATCTCCCATTATTGCACGCTGCCCTCTAACCCTCAGATCTCATTTGCCGCGTTTTGCTACGGATGTGATCCCTGACTTTCGCTCAGATAAGTGCTTCTGTTCTCTTGTTCAGATTTGTTTAGACTTAGTTTAAATTAGTTTAACCTAGTCTTTCTTAGTTTAACTTTAGTTTATCTAGTATTAGTGTTGGTTGTTACCTCCCCTCTCATGGATATCATAGCTTTTTGGCAGGTAGTTCCCCTTTTGTCAGGCATTTGGCACCCTTTTCTTTTTTTCTCTTCTTAGACCGTTTTTAGTGTTGGGTATTTTTTATGTCTAAAAAGCCCTCTGGGTTTAAGAAGTGTTCCTCATTCGGTCAGAAGATGCACAATTCTGACTTGCACAAGGAGTGCTTGTATTGTTTAGGGGCTTCTCACCTGGAGGTTGAATGCAACGTCTGTGCCACAGTTAATTTTTGAGGTTTTAGTGGAGCGCCGTAATAATTTTCTGCTTAAGGGTTTGGTTCAAGGGAGTCCTTATGTTTCCCCTCCCAAGGCTTCCGCTTCTGATCCCAAGTGGAAGGCCCTCCCATTCCTTCGGTGGCTTCAGAATAACCTAGGCTGTCAGATCCTAGATCCTCTGGTCCGACTCCAGCCCAGGTTGTCTTGGATCCAAAATCTTCACATTCTAGATCTTTGGATTCTTCTACCGGATCCAGGGCCTACTCGGATCACAGGTCCTCCGATCCGGTTAAGGCCAGACCAGTTTGTCTGCTCTGATTGCTTCAACCTCTCAGCCTTCATTATAGAGGATACAGCTTCTCCTGGATCTTCTAGGCATTTGTTTAATTCGGCTACTAGACCTCGGAGCTAGATTCCAGAGCATAGACATAGATCTTCGGAGTCCAGGAATGGACCCCCAGCCAAGTCTACTCACTCCTCCACTTCCTTCAGATCATCTAGAAGCTTGTTACCATTGGACATGGACAGGATGATGAGAAATCTCCTCAAAGCCCAGATTGAGTTAGGGCTTCTGGTGTCCCCAGCCCACCTGACTAGGGGTGCCTCTCCAATCCTAGGTCACCATTTTCCTCTTCTGACCCTAGAGGCCTCGGAAACGTGGGACACTGTTACCCGTGGTGAGATCCCAGCGGTTTCAAGTCTCTTTTTTACTATGTCAGAGTCCCTGGCCTGCTCTGTTCCTCCTCCCTCAGACCAGAGTAGGCCCAGTGCCAGAGTGGTCAGTGCCAGCTGCCTGGGGGCGGGGTCTGGGTCTTTCAGACCTATCCCTACCCCTGGGGGGCTTCGACCCTAGACAGCTCAGGACCGGTGTCATCCTGAGGCCCACGGGGCTGTGTCAGGATCTGTTCCCCCTTTCTGGGTGGCTGTGCCCTTTGAAAATGGGGGGAGGAGACCTCTTTCAACCCATCGACCTTCAGGGCGATAGAGAGGACATTCTCAAAACCTTGAACATCATCTCCCACTCCTCCAGGTCCACCCCTACTCCTGTCTACCTTGGGTGAAGAGGCCTCCCGGTCAGCCCTCCCATACTAGCCTTCAGGGGACTTCCTCACTGAAGCCACTTCTGAGTTGTCCCCGGAGCCCCCCACAGAGGAGGCACCTCGTAAGAGAAAGTGCAAGAGGAGACACTTGGACTATGCCATGGAGTCCCTCACGGAAGACACATACCTCGATGGAGATGGATGATGTCTCCTTTGAGATCCTTAAGCAAAAGGGCGGATGGTCTTCCTAACTCCCTTCTTCAGAAAAATTTGTGTTTCTGAAGGCTTTCAGGATGGGCTCATCTACTTCCTGGGTGTCCCCCCTGCGGCCGAGTTGGTGGACATTATCACCAGCAGGGCTTGGAAGGAACTTGACACTGTGAAACCAGTACGTAAACTAGCCGACAAGTTGCTTAGTCCTCCTGTGGACCGACCTGTTTGGAGCAAAGGAGTCCGGTCGATGCCATCATGGTTGCCGCTGCCACTAAAATGGAGCTGACGGAGCAGAGCTGCACAGTCCATCCCCTGAACAGGGAATCTTGGGCGATTGACTGGCATGGGAAGCATGTGTTTGCCTCAGATACCTTTGAACTGAGGGCAATTAATTACCTGGCACACTTCACCCGCCTTCAAAGGGACTTTGTCAAAGAACTCACCACTTCTCTTACATAGTTGTTGCCAGAGGAGGACCTCAAGAACGTGCCTCCCAAGCTCTCTACTCTGATGTCCCTCCCTAAGTCCTTGATGAGGTTAATTTCCAGTGCAGCGGAAGCTACCTCTTGAGTGGCAGGTACTGGCATAGCTATAAGGCAACATGCTTGGTTACAACTCTACACATTTGCGGGAGCCTTCAAAGCATCTTTTACCACTGCTCCCTTTGACGGGTCCACCCTCTTTGGACCCTTCTGTGAAAGAGACTCTAACCTATAATGAGCAGGAAGGGAAGATTTTGTTTGTGGCTGGGATCAAGTTTTCTACTCCTCAGAGGTCCTTTTCCAAGACGCAACGAGATGGTTCCATAGGTCTCAGTCTTCCTTCCAGGATGCTCCTGATGATTCCTCTTTCAGAGGCAGGGGGAGAGGATTCATCGGCAGATGCTGCCCTAGAGATGGGGGGAGGGGTCCGCAAAATCATGGTTCCAGAGTACCCTTCTCGGAGCAACCCTTTCAGCGCTCCTGAAGTGTTGCCTGACTGTCCCGCCCTGGAGGAAGTCAGGGGTCATCTTTCCCTTCCGATCAGTGGGTGTTAAACATCATTTCGAGGGTGATTTCATCCCTGTTTTCTAACCCCTCCAACAGGAAGATATCTCCACAGTATTCCACCCTGTCAGAGGGAGTTGGCCTTCAAGGATGTTCACTAACTTCTTCAAAAATGAGCCTTCCAAGAGGTCCCAACAGGACAAATGGGGACCCACTTCCTATTGTGGACCTCAGCGAGTTCAGTCTATCGGTCAAGAAGTCCAAGTTCCGGATAGTCACTGTTCAGTCCATTCTGCCGCTCTTACACAAGGACGACTGGATGTGCTCAGTGGATCTCCAGGCCTACTATCATTTCAACATAGACAGGCACTCGAGGAAACACTTTTGCTTCCTTTTAGGGGCCAATCATTACCAATTCAGAGCTCTGCCATTTGGACTCACCACAACACCCTGGATGTTTACCAAATGTACGGCAGTGGTGGTAGCTCACCTGAGTCTGCAGGGATTTCAGTTGTTTCCATACCTTGACCTTTGGCTCCTCATGGCACCCACAAGGTATCAACTGTCGCAAACTGTCTGTCCGATCTTTCTTCCTTCTGTTCAGCCAGTTGGGATTTACAGTGAACTCTTTTAAGTCCATTTTGGTCCCCACACAAAAATTAGAGTTCATAGGAATCCAGCTAGATTCCGTGTCAGAGATTGTAGCATTACCTCTTTGCCGGGTTCTGCTGATCTTTTGAATCCTGCAGTCTACTTGTTTCTTCAGACCTTAGGATCAACGGTCATACAGCTTGTGCCACTAGCAAGGTTTCATATGTGGGTTTTACAGTGGACCCTGGTAACTCAATGGTCAGGTCTGTCTCAACCTATGTCCATGTCCATAAGATTAACACCAGTGTGCAGACAGCACCTTCTTTGGTGGCTTCAGTCTCAGTATCTCATTTTAGGCAAGCCATTTCCCCTCCCTCCACCTAAGGCCACCATGATGATAGATGCTTCCTTGTTTGGGGGGGCATTTCCAGGGGAGAACAGATAGGCAAGTGGTCCCTCGTAGAGACCAAATTGCACATAAACATCCTAGAGATGAGAGCAGTCCTCTTAACGTTACACTTCTTTCAGAATCACCTTCCTCTGGGGGAATGATTGCAATTCAGATGGACAACATGGCAGTGGTCTGGTATATCAACAAACAGGGGGAAAAATTTTACCCATTGTGCAGAGAGGCCATGAGAGTGTGGGAATGGGCGATATCCTCCATGCGCTTTCTTCTTGTAACACATCTACCCAGGGACTCCAGCTTATTGGGCTTTAAACTCAGCAGAACCATATTGAGTCCTCATGAGTGGTCCCTCACTCCCATGGTGGCGAAGCAGATTTTTGATCTTTGGGGTCAAACCTGTTGTGACTTCTTTGCCTTCCCAACCAGCAACAAATGCAGCATGTACTTTGCCCTGATCCCCCACCCAGGGAGTCACCGAGGGATGCTCTAGTCCATGATTGACCTCCAGGTCTCCGCTACTCTTACCCTCTTATCCTTCTTATCCCCAAAGTTTTCAGAAAGTACGATGCCTGAGGAACTCCCTGAACCTCATTGCCCCTTTCTGACCTCATCAGCCATGATTTCCCTTTGTAAGGTCTCGCCTGAAGTATCCTCCTTGGATACTGGATCCCCTTCAGGATCTGATCTCCCATCCTTTGGAGCTCCCTCTTCTCAATCTTCTGACCCTTCATCTAACCACATGGTTTCTCCAGTTCCAGTAATTTTTAATTTTAATTGAAACAGTCCAGGCTAGCTTACCCCAACAAGAAGATTATCGTAGCCTCCCAAAAACCTTCTACCAGAAAAGTGTATAGTAGCAAATGGAAAAGGTTTTCTATTTGGGCTAAGAGCAGGAATCCGGATCCCTTTTCTGCTTTTTTGCCCAATATTCTGTTGTTCCTGTCCTCATTTTTCAGGAAGGGGCATATTTTTCTACTATTAAGCTTCATTTGGCTGCAATTTCCAATTTTCATGAGAAGAGAGAGCCTATGTTTTCATCCAGACTCTGTAAAGCCTTCATGAAAGGTGTTTTCCTTCCAAGACCACCCATTAAGGATCCTTTACTTCCTTGGGATCTAAGCTTCATGCTGCACTCTCTGACTTAAAGCCCATTTGAGCCTGCTAGTTCGTGCGATCTCATATTTTTGTCATGGAAAATGGCCTTCATAGTGGCCATATCTTTGGCTAAGAGGGTGTCCGAATTACAAGCCCTATCGATTGCTCCCACATATATGTCTCTTAGAACATATTCATCATTTTTGGCCAAGGTTTCCACTGAATCCAATCTGAATAAATGTTTTCAGTTACCAGTTTTCTTCCCCAATTATTCCAATAAATGGGAGTACTTTCTGAACACTTTGGATGTACACAGGCAATTGCAATTTTATCTGCATAGGACTAAGGAGTTTTGCAGATCAGACAAGCTCTTTGTGGCCTTTCCCTGAATAGATAAGGTTTCCGTGTTTCTAAAGTGACTATCTCTAAATGGCTCTCCAGCTGTATCTCTACAGTCTGCACCAACAAGCATCTTGAGGTTCCGGGAAAGGGTAGAGCTCATTTTACTAGGTCTGTGGCTGCATCTCCCGCCTTCATGGCCAGACTGTCCATTGACGATATTTTTGCTGCCACCACTTGGTCTAATCATCACACCTTTATATCACATTACAAGCTAGATTTGGTGTCCAGGAACAGGGCTTTCTTTGGTTCCATGGTGCTTCAACATGTCCTTCCTTGAGGCCTCCCAGGATGTATGGTAGCTGGGGACTCTGAAATTTCTGTGAGGAATAATGACATGGATAACATCAGATAAAGATTAATGTACTTACCATAACCTGACATTTGTATTATCCTATGTCATTATTCCTCACATTTTCCTCCCACCATCCCCTTCCTTGTTGGATCTTTTGAAGTTGGAGTGTTGTGGGTCCAGGACTGTTTTCCTTTCTTCCTTTCGGGTCATAGCAATACTAACTATGTCAGCATACTCGATCTGATGGTTAGAGGGCAGCAATGGATTATGGGAGAGGGAGGAGCTTGAACCTTGGGTCTGAAAAAGCTAAAGTTGCCAGCTCGGATCCGATGACAGATCCAAGACCCTGCTGTGAGGAATAATGACATAGGATAACACAGATGCCAAGTTATGGTAAGTACATAACTTTTTTCACAAACTTGATCCTGAATTTGCAGTCAAGTACAGTTTCTTAATAATACATTCATTCATATAAGCCAGGCTCCACTGCCTATAGTCATGTTTTACCCTTCTTTGGGTTCATTATTATAGCATAACAAAATGTAAATAAAATAAATAAATGCATTATCTAAATGTGATGTCATAGTTGAAGGTGCCCCTTTTCTCCTTGTCTTGACCATATGTCATGGGTTTCTTGACATTACATGCCTCTGTTTCCCACCATTTTCTGAGTAACCCCTTATTTTGACAGAACTTGCTATAGTAAGTGAAAAAATGTGTATCAGAATTTTTTGAAAGGAAATGAGACAAGGCTACATAGAAAGACAAAAGGAAGTGCAGAGATTTTGCAGAATTTGTTTCAGACAAGAAAGTAAGGGAATGCTTAAATCTTGCTTTTTTATTGTGTCTTTGTGCTAGTGTTCTGATAAAATGGAAATAAAGACACTGTGATGAGAAAAAAATAATCTTAGCTTCTTGTATTTTGCCATATTAAACGAGGGGGAAAAATACCTCATGTTTTTCAGCCCACATACCTGTATCATAGGCTGGAGAACATTACTGTATTATGATGATTCTGTCACTAGACTGTGTCATTCTCTTGAGGTATTGCTGTCTATGTAAATATATATATATATATATATATATATATATATATATATATATATATATATATATATATGGGTCCCCCTCACATGGCCAACATTTCTTAAAGTCGAAGACCATATGATCGACTTTTGAAATGTCGACTATGCGGAACGGACATCTCCGTACAGTGTGGAATGGAAAGATTTCCATTTTCCGCACTATAGTGCGATCTCAGAGTTGGTATATCTAAGTTTCGGGGGGAGGGGGGGGTGTAGCAATATGAAGGTTAGTGATTGCTGTGTTTTTTTTTTTTTTTTTTTTTTTACATGATCGACATTTCAAAAGTCGATCATATGGTCTCGACCATATGGTCTTCGACTTTTATGAAATGTCAACCATGTAAAGTACACCCATATATATATATTTGTGTATATATATATATATATATATATATATATATATATATATATATATATATACATACATATATATATATATATATATATATATATATATATATATATATATAAATGTGTGTGTATCTGTATATATATATGAGTGTGTGTGTGTATATATATAATTATATATATATATATATATATATATATATATATATATTTTTTTTTTTCTTTGAGACAGTTACTCAGGCTATAGATAAGGGAAAGGAGGTACACACGGCTTACCTTGTTCTTGCTAAAGTATAGATAAGGGAAAGGAGGTACACACGGCTTACCTTGTCCTTGCTAAAGTATTTGACACCATTACCCATTCAGGTATTATTGATAAGCACACCAGCCTTGGCATAAACCCTTATGTCACAAGATGGATCGCAAACTGGCTCTCAGACAGATCCCATAAAGTAAGAGTAGCAGGATCTATGTCCGAATCCAGACCAGTAACGAGTGGTGTGCCTCAGGGCTCTGTCCTGGGGCCCCTCCTATTTGGCATATACTTCTCAGAAGTGCAGGCAAGCACGGAAGGGCTGTGGCTGACTAAGTTTGCGGACGACTGCAAACTGGGTGCTATAATAGAGTCACCGGCCGACATGGAGATCCTCCAGAAGGGCCTAAATGAGACTGATGCATGGTATCAAAGCCATGGTCTCAAGCTAAATGCAAAAAAATGCGTAGTAATCCCCTTTGGAAAAAACAGAATACCTACAAACTACAACATAGGAGGTAATCCCCTGAAATCTGAAGAAGAAATAAGGGATCTAGGGATCCAAGTAGATGGTC